>NC_089840.1:9687214-9987214 GCF_035609145.1 Eleutherodactylus coqui
GATAGATATGAGATAGATAGATATGAGATAGATAGATAGATAGATATGAGATAGATAGATAGATAGATAGATAGATAGATAGATAGATAGATAGATATGAGATAGATAGATAGATATGAGATAGATAGATAGATAGGAGATAGATAGATAAATAGGAGATAGATAGATAGATAGATAGATAGGAGATAGATAGATAGATAGATAGATAGATAGATAGATAGATAGATAGATAGATATGAGATAGATAGATGGATAGATAGAAAGATAGATAGATAGATATGAGATAGATAGATATGAGATAGATAGATATGAGATAGATAGATATGAGATAGATAGATAGATAGATATTAGATAGATAGATAAATAGGAGATAGATAGATATGAGATAGATAGATAGATATGAGATAGATAGATAGATATTAGATAGATAGATAGATATGAGATAGGTAGATAGATAGATAGATAGATAGGAGATAGATAGATAGATAGATATGAGATAGATAGATAGATAGATAGATAGGAGATAGATAGATAGATAGATAGATAGATAGATAGATAGATAGATAGATAGGAGATAGATAGATAGATATGAGATAGATAGATAGATATTAGATAGATAGATAAATAGGAGATAGATAGATATGAGATAGATAGATAGATAGATATGAGATAGATAGATAGATAGATAGATAGATAGATAGATAGATAGATAGATAGATAGATAGATATTAGATAGATAGATATGAGATAGATAGATAGATAGATAGGAGATAGATAGATATGAGATAGATGGATAGATAGATAGATAGATAGATAGATAGATAGATAGGAGATAGATAGATAGATAGGAGATAGATAGATAGATAGATAGATAGGAGATTGATAGATAGATAGATAGATAGATAGATAGATAGGAGATAGATAGATATGAGATAGATAGATAGATAGATAGATATGAGATAGATGTAGAGAACTTTGACTGAATTGTGACAGTTTTCTACGACAATTACTTTAATCTCAATCCAATTTTGGGTCCTGTGTATGGAAGATAGATAGATATTAGATTGATTGATAGATAGATAGATAGATAGATAGATAGATAGATAGATAGATAGATAGATAGATAGATAGATAGGAGATAGATAGATAGATAGTTAGATAGATATGAGATAGATAGATAGATAGATAAATAGATAGATATGAGATAGATAGATAGATAGATAGATAGATAGATAGATAGATAGATAGGAGATAGATAGATAGATAGATAGATATGAGGTAGATAGATAGATAGATAGATAGATAGATAGATAGATAGATAGATAGATAGGAGATAGATAGAAAGATAGATAGATAGATATGAAATAGATAGATGGATAGATAGATAGATAGATTGATAGATAGATAGATATGAGATAGATAGATATGAGATAGATAGATAGATATTAGATAGATAGATAGATAGATCGGAGATAGATAGATATGAGATAGATAGATAGATTGATAGATAGGAGATAGATAGATAGATAGTTAGATAGATAGATATGAGATAGATAGATAGATAGATATGAGATAGATAGATAGATAGATAGATAGGAGATAGATAGATAGATAGATATGAGGTAGATAGATAGATAGATATGAGGTAGATAGATAGATAGTTAGATAGATAGATATGAGATAGATAGATAGATAGATAAATAGATAGATATGAGATAGATAGATAGATAGATAGATAGATATGAGATAGATAGATAGATATGAGATAGATAGATATGAGATAGATAGATAGATAGATAGATATGAGATAGATAGATAGATAGATAGATATGAGATAGATAGATAGATATGAGATAGATAGATAGATAGGAGATAGATAGATAAATAGATAGATAGATAGATAGATAGATAGATAGATAGATAGATAGATAGGAGATAGATAGATAGATAGATAGATATGAGATAGATAGATGGATAGATAGATAGATAGATAGATAGATATGAGATAGATAGATATGAGATAGATAGATATGAGATAGATAGATATGAGATAGATAGATAGATAGATATTAGATAGATAGATAAATAGGAGATAGATAGATATGAGATAGATAGATAGATATGAGATAGATAGATAGATATTAGATAGATAGATAGATATGAGATAGATAGATAGATAGATAGATAGATAGATAGATAGATAGGAGATAGATAGATAGATATGAGATAGATAGATAGATAGATAGATAGATAGATAGATAGATAGATAGATAGATAGATAGGAGATAGATAGATAGATAGATAGATAGATAGATAGGAGATAGATAGATAGGAGATAGATAGATAGATAGATAGATAGATAGATAGATAGATGATAGATAGATAGATATGAGATAGATAGATAGATATTAGATAGATAGATAAATAGGAGATAGATAGATATGAGATAGATAGATAGATATGAGATAGATAGATAGATAGATAGATAGATAGATAGATAGATAGATAGATAGATATTAGATAGATAGATATGAGATAGATAGATAGATAGATAGATAGATAGATAGATAGATAGATAGATAGGAGATAGATAGATATGAGATAGATGGATAGATAGATAGATAGATAGATAGATAGATAGATAGGAGATAGATAGATAGATAGGAGATAGATAGATAGATAGATAGATAGATAGATAGATAGATAGATAGATAGGAGATTGATAGATAGATAGATAGATAGATAGATAGATAGATAGATAGATAGGAGATAGATAGATATGAGATAGATAGATAGATAGATATGAGATAGATGTAGAGAACTTTAACTGAATT
Source organism: Eleutherodactylus coqui (assembly GCF_035609145.1). Lineage (NCBI taxonomy): Eukaryota > Metazoa > Chordata > Amphibia > Anura > Eleutherodactylidae > Eleutherodactylus > Eleutherodactylus coqui. Next base: position 9,690,049 of record NC_089840.1, read on the forward strand.
GTGACAGTTTTCTACGACAATTACTTTAATCTCAGTCCAATGAAAAACTATTGAAATGGAAAATACACTGCAGCACTGAACTTTTTCTTGTTGTGTTAAGAGTCAACTTCAACTTTGCTACATCTGTAGATATGTAATAAATAAATATATAAACATATAAGTGTCTAAAAACACATTTTATAAAGTTTCATCGCCATGTACAATAAACACAGTGTACCTCTTAATAGCAGGGTAATACTGTATAATTATACACCAGAGCTGAACATCAGGGAAGCGGAGCCTTGTTGTGAAATAAAAGTGAATCTCTCCCCATCGGTGCTGATGAAAGCCTCAGCCTCCATGTTCTAAATGAATAAACATTGAAGTCAGGTCTGTGGGGCACCTCCCTGAGTGATCCGATCGCCCACTGTGTGCCATCTCTCCGCTGACAGCAGCCCGCTGGGCGCTGCTCTTCTGTACTCCTCCGAGCTCCTGGGAGATCACCTATAAATAAAACACACAGAGCATCATGTAATGTGCAGAGACTGGAAGACTGGAGACCTCTGTGGGGCGCAGCGGGTACCTGACATTCAGCTAAGGAACTGCTGCTGCCAGCAAGATTCAGCTGTCTTCATCTAGGAGGAGTCAAAGGGGTTAAAATGGAGTATGGTGACCAGGCGTTGCAATGAAGTCGCTGCTGTCCATAAGTTCTGGAAAGAAATCATATTGCAGCACTCAATTTATTTGAATAGCTACAATGTAACATTGAAGTAACCTGCAGTTACTTTAGATCAGCCGATCAGCGAGGTCCCTGATGACAGACCCTGGCTGGTCTGAGGATAGGTCAGCAATAGTATTGGACTGTAAAACCCATTTAAGTTCCATTACTGCACTGATTGCAAATGGTACTTGTAGTCCTATTCCTTTTTGGCGTGCTGAGATTGGCTGCCATGAGGATCAAAGCTTCAAAGTATCAGCTCAGGCTTAGCAGTGGGCTGCAGCAGCAGAGTGAGGGAGTTTAGCAAGTATAGATGTAGCAAGTGTCACTTTTATTTGTGGTACTCTATGTAAATAGCATAGGCATGCCACAATCTTTATGCAAATAAGGGAGATGGAATAAAACCTCCACAGTGCCACCTATTAGAAGCAGCATTCATTCAAGCCAAAGTCAGACTCTTTATACAAGCCTTGTAACAATGACTGGGAATTAAAAGCTTTTAATTCCCAGTCATTGTTACAAGGCTTGTATAAAGAGTCTGACTTTGGCTTGAAGGAATGCTGCCTTCCAATAGCTGGTACTATGGAGGTTTTATTCCATCTTCCTTATTTGCATATTACCCAGAGGAGCGTGTCATTTGAGTCTTCTCACTCACCGTCTAGGTGCTCTCCCTGAGGAGAAAAGAGAGCGTTTCTCACAATCTTTATGGTAATTGCATAACGCAGTCATTGCCATTCAGTTTCAATGGCTGGGGCATTACGTAAATTGTGTAGATGTGCTGCGCCATAGCGAAGCGTGCCAGGGCAATACAGATGGTGCTTGCTACTGTACATATGTAGTTTACATAACAAACCTATTGCTGCCCTATCCCCAAAACAGTAACAGGGTTTTCTGAGATTTTCTGGAGCCATGAAGCACCCCTCTCAGAGGACCTGCCAGCACTCCTGACTTCTCTATTTTAGTAAATAAGTGTTATCTTTAAGGAATAGAAATGCTGGACCTTTTCTTAGAACTCTGCATTGTGAGGTTCCTCTGTTATTCCTCCTAGAAATGTATGAATAAATCGACAGCTGGGTGTTACCATTTGGAGGTGTGTCATGACACACTGACACTATCCAATCAGTGCTTACTGTGTAGCGGCACACCCCTTTGACAGAGGGGAATGGCAACACCCAGTTGCCAATTTATTCATACTTTTCCAAGATTAATAACAAAGGAATGGAAAGATGAAGAGTGTAACGCTGCAGCCATGCACCGACTGTGTTAATGACTGATTCTCTTTTAGGCTACTCATGAGGACTGCTCTAGGGGGTCCCACTGGTCTTCACCCCTTAAAGTGACAAAATTCTGTCCCAGGACCGGAGGGGGGGGTGTATTACTGGCAGTTCTCTGCCATCCGTCCAAGTCACTGGTTTCAGGTCATGGTTTGGTCATCCAAGATGGCCAACGCAGTCTTCAGACTACCTAATGTCACAGTGCACTGGTAGGGTTATGCTACCAGTGCACTACATCTGCTCTCTGATTGGCTATAGGTGCTCACTACTTGATCAGCCCATGGCAATTGGAGAGCAGTGCACAGTGTGCATTAGGTAGTTAAAAATTGCTGCTGCCATCTTAGATGGTCGAAAATACGGCCCAAAACCATCGGATTGGAGGGGAGGCAGAGAAGGACAACAGAAAGTCATATATTCCTCTCCCCCTTTTGTTCCAGGAAATACATTTTTCTGGAAACCAGAGGATCACTTTAACCACTTTTTGAGGGATCTGGTCTTTGCTGTAGGAAATCCCAGGTTAAGAGTACAAGAACAGCTGACCATGTGGGTCAGAAGCCACCAACACAAGATACCAAAGGAACAGGCAAGGACAGTATAACAGGCTGAGGTCGGGATAGGCAGAGGTCATGCAATAAAGAAAAACAGGCAGAAGGTGAAGGCCAGTGGTGTTCAGGTAAAATGTAGTCAATATAACAAAACAAGTCAGGACTGAATGAGTTTAGGAATGTTGGATAATCAGGCAGAGGATCAAACTGGGAAACAGGCAGATTTGGAAACACCTTCACTGGATCACTAAGAACCTACTGATTAGGCATCTTCCAGTGGCAAAAGGTGCTTTAAATTACCTGGGAAGTGCCAGGATGGACTGGGAATGGGAAGACTGTGTGTGTGCCAGCCATGATGTGGGCAGAGGATGCAACCAGAGGGATAGTGCAACATCTGCCACACAGGAGACATGGAGGTCGCTGGCAACTGGGCTGGGGAGGAAGAATGTGAGGGAAGATGTGGCTGATGGGCATAGTACACCGTTCTAAGAAAAGATGCTCTAGAATTGTTATTTCATGGGGAATCCAAGTATTTACTAAAACAGACATGTCAGGTGTGATGAACGGTCCGCGTCAATCATTGATCTTGAACATAGTGAAAAAATGTCCCATAGAGCCCCTGCGATTCTATATTTTGGAGCGATATTTGGAACATTCTATGGTACCTTCCTTCTCTAATAAGACAACCCCTTAACTGGTTATGGATACTAAATGTATTGATATCATGGCTGGGCGTCTTTGCTCTAGGACACACTTTAATATATGTTCCAACGGTAGACGGTCTTGTGCTAAAATATTTGCCAAGTCTTTTGTTTATAGAAAAGGAAACATAAAATCTCTTTGTTGCTGTAATATGTCCTCTGTCAAAAAGGCTATACACATTGTAAAAGTTGTAGAGCTCCAAGGAACATCAAAGGAGAAGTGCGTCGTCAATGTAACCTACCACTACAGCTAATGCTTGATTTGGCAGACAGCTGGGATGTTGGATCTAAGGTTCCCGGCACTTACTAATTCTTCTCATAAGATTGTGTAAGTGGCTTCACTGTCTTTGTTCTGAAAACTTCATCCAGTCTAGTTGGTTTTATGCCATGAAAGGAAGCCGTAAACCATAGCCTTGACATCTAAAGCCTCCTGAGAGCAGGTAGACCCACGCCAAGAGAAGGAAAACCACCAGAGCTGCATTGTGAAATGTTAGCCCATGCCGGTCATAGGTTGCCATTGTTTAAATGCAAATATAAAAGTCTGTAAACATTTATAAGGTTTTTGCTGCCAACTGCAAACAGAAATGGTCTTACGCTGGTATTTGGTCACATCCTTAAAGGAAGTCTGTCAAGTGGAATTAGCCCTACTAACTATTAGCACTCCCGGATCAGCGCTCGAACGTGGAAGGGCATCATACTATCATTTCTATCACTTCTATCACAGAGAAATCTTCATTCTCCTTCCCTGCGTACTGTATTAAAGCAATCCTTAGAAACCCTCCGATTAGCCGGCCACTCGGCTCAGACTTGTCCTACGCTTCTGTTCACAGTCTTCCTCAGCCCCTCCCCTTGCTTAATGATTGCAGAAGGAAGCGGTCTATTTACGAATAGAGAAGGGTCCTCCATTCAGGACCCTCATACCTTATAATGGCGACCATTTCTTGCTATGAATGACCCAGACCATTGATTTCAGTAGAAAATGCGCAATGCTTTATTTTGCCTGTGGGGGTGCTGTAGGGAAATTGAATATTTGCAAGCGGGTTTCCCATAGCTGATCGTTAGGGGTTCCAACAGCAGGACACTTTACAATTAGCCTATTGTCAGGCGATCACAGTAATTATCAAAAAGTAACTGTCAAAAGAAGACATTCTCTTTTGACAATGGGGTCCACATTCTACATATGGATATTTTTGACATTGGACAACCCACTGCTGATTCAGGGTTCCCTACAGACTAACTAATGATAATGCTGAGAGTCCCTTCAATCCGTTATTATCACCTGGTGTATCAGACACCAAAATCAATAGATGTCTACTTACTATGTGGTTGCTGGTATTCCTGCAGAGCTCTATTCTTTAACTCCTAGAGTAGAGTCCCCATTAGGGGTTCACCTCTGTTATCGCCATATGCCATGGAGTGAAAAAGCAATGTCCAAATGGAACAAACCCTTTAAGGCAAGAGTGTCCATACTGTAGAGACAAATTTGGAGCCTCTTCAGATAGGAAGCTCAGCCCTGATTATTTTAATTGCTGGTGAGAACCTAGGCAAAGATGGAAGGGTGGCAAAACCAATAATCCTGTCCAAGGTGATTAGGTGCCTGGTGGATAATGGGCCCCCACATCCTCAATCTATGCCTTTTTTTAAGGTCCATTAACCACACTTGGATGTTTCTTAATAACTGTGGAGCTTAATGCTTGATCCTTGCAGCTCTTCTCATCCTAGTAGTTGGCAATGTTCATCGAAGATGGAAAGTGCCTTAAATTTTGCAATTTCCGGCCTTAAATTTTGTTGAGTTTGTTAGTTCTGTATTATTAATATTTATGGCCATGAAATATTTACATTATTAATATTTTATCAGGGTTTCAGGAAATCACCCAGTAACATTAATGCACCAGGGAGAAGCCGAGGAGTTGGCATAATGTGTGTTGAGCATGGCACCCATCCAAGCTCTCTACCTGCCATGTCTTTTGCCAGGAGTCTGGTACAACAACAACAAGCAACATGAACTGATGATCTCCCGTTAATGAAGTGACACAAGATGGGCTTTGTTTGCCTTAACTATATGTTTGCCTTTCAGTTTGTCAGCAAATATTCAAAAATAGCGCTATTAGAAATGGCGCATGGTACGGGAGAGTCCTGTTCAGATTTTAAAGTCTCTGCTGCTGAAATTGAACCTATGATATTGGAAGATTGTTTTAACTCTTTGTTTTTCAGTGTCATGTCAGAGTGGCCCACACGAAAACTAGGTAGTCATCTGGTTGGCCCGTACTCTTAACACAATAATGTGTACCAGTGGTCCAGCCCAAGTCACCTTTTTTAAGCCAATCTTAGCACTTGCCTCTAAGGTTCACTGATTATGGTGGACTTACAAATAAACAATTAGATATAGTACAACTGAAATTGGAAATTGTCTTTCCTTTAGAAGGAAGAAAAGTGTCTCATATTAGCCAAAGCAAAGGCTCCTCCAAAAGCAAGAGACATCCATCTGTAGACAGCTGCTTTGAGGGATCTCAAACAAGGGGCAAGAACCCCTGAAGAAGCTGTCTATAGATGGACATCTCTGCCAATTGGAGGAATCTCTGGTTTGGTTGATATGAGATATTTTCTTTTCCTACTAGAGGAGAGCTAATTTGCATACTTTTTTCCCATGGACTATTGCCTAAAGTAAGTCTCCATACTCTGGCTGGAGCTGTTCAATAAGAAGCGGTACTGCTCCAGAACTGAGATTGTGTAAGTCTGTTATTGGGCGTAACTCCTGGTGATCTCGCAACATAATATTTATCGTCTTAACTACAACTGTAGATCATTTAACACCGTGCACCATCACTCCCATAACAACATCTTGACCACAGTACGTAAATTTACATTGTGTGGTCATGAAGGGTGCCAAGTCTACTTTATTCCTGCTGGCTAATAGCTGTTTTTTATAACCACCGTGATCAGAGTTAGCTAATTCTGGTTGCAGCTACTTAGATGCAATGATCAAAGTCGGCCGTGCATCTAAACACTCAGATGGGGGAGAAGGAAGCTGCCACATTGACCCCCCTGCAACACAGCTGTTGCGTGCTTCTGGGCTAGTAAGGTAGCGGGAGCCTAGTGAAGGCCCCTAGTGCTGCCATACATAGACAACATTAAAAATCACTGGGGACTGCAATACTGAGGCGTTGCAGTATACAGGGCTGGTGATCGAATGAATAAAAATCTAAACAATTAAAAAAAAAAAAACACAGATTTGCTATTGCAAACAATTAAATATTACAATATTTATCCAGCACAGTGAACACCGTAAAAAAAGTACAGAATGCCAAAATTGCAGGTTTTACTTGTTTCCTGGCTCCCAAAAAAATGAATAAAAAGTGATCAAAATGGCACAATTGCATTTTTTTTCATTTCATCCCATTTAAAATATCTAGTTTTTCAATACATTATATGGTACATTACATAGTACCATTAAAATTATAACTTGTGGCACAAAAACAACCCCCAGGCGTCTACATCAATGGAAAAATTTAAAAAGGTAAGGCTCTCAGGGCAGCTTCAGATGACCGTATATCGGCTGGGTTTTCACGCCCTGTTGATATACGGTGTCCCTCTCTGCAGGGGGAGGAGGCTGGAAGAGTCGAGAGCAGTACTCTGAGCTCCCGCCCCCTCTCTGCCCCTCGCCACTATTTGCAATGGGAGAGGGCGGGACATGAAGATAGAAAACGTGTTGTTGTTTTTTTAATTGTTTAGTTTTTTATGGTAAAAATTTGAGCAGTTTTTTGTTATTTTTAATATTTTTTTAACTGTAAAAAAAAATGATTATTAAAGGGAGTCTGTCAGCTTGAATACTTGTCCAAACTGCAGGCGTCATGTTATAGGGCAGGGGGAGCAGCGCAGATTGATGTATAGTTTTATGGGCAAAGATTCAGTATTACCTGTGTTTTATATTATGTTACATTTTTTGTATTTCATTCATTTATATCTCTGCACATTCTGAGCTGCCTGGCCCAATAGGCAGTGATTGACAGCCATCTGAGCATGACAGCTGCCCCTGTATAACTATACATGGGCAGCTGCCAATCACTGGTAGCTCCGCCCACTTGACTGTTCAGCTCCCAATGAGCAGAGATATAAATGAATATAACACAGTTTATACTGAATCTTATATACAATGTATCAATGTGCTCCTCTCCTCCAGCTCCAGACCTGCCGACTGCAGTTTGGACGGCATGTTCAACCTGACAGATTCCCTGTAAGTCTTCTTTTACACTTTTATTTAGTCCCTTGAGGGAACTTGAACCTGCAATCCTTTGGTGGCCTCTATTGTATTTAGAAGTCACCATAACGATTTTTGATGTTGCCTGGTAGAGTTCAGTGGGCTCTAGGCTGCCAATGCCATTCTAGCCTATCGGCACTCCCGATTGCAGTGTAGGGGTGCTGGTGAGGTGTAGGAAGGGGTCCTCCCTCCTTTTGTTTAGACCCACAGTCATCTTTAACCAAGGCATCTAAACAGTTAACACCCGTGATTAGAGCTAACCCTGATTGCGATGGTTACTGAAGGCTATTAGTTGTCAGAAACAGCTGACAGCCGGTAGGTGTGGAGCGGACTCAGGTCCCGAGCCCCTCCATACACACGACCGCCCAACGTTTATATGCCTTTAGCGGTCTTGAAGTGGATAAGGGATTATCCCTTATGTACTGAGGTTGTCTACTCTGTTTCTGATGTATCCCACATCCATTGAGACCGGGAGGGATGGGAAGGTCTGACCGCCCAACTTCATTCATATTTATTGTTATCCATTATTTATATCATTCATATTTTATGGCTGACATATAAAGATGGCGGCCGGAGTCTCACGCACGGATAACCTGCTCTGACCTGGCCCATGGATCCCGAGTGTCCTCTGAGAACCTTTATCATGTACTGCAAGAGATGTGCTATAGCAGCTACTACTGACTATACTGGGAGGCCATGGCGCTGCTGCCTGATGACACATAAACGTCTGTCATGAAATATAAACCGCACTACAAATAGACGTTATTGATTTACCTAATTGCGCCAGAATTCTGGCAGCAAAAATTGGCAGTTTTGGCACAAGTTCGTCTTTGTACAAAAATTTGCAACTTTTTGTCACTTCATGCAGCCTCCGTCAACTTTTTTAAAAGCAGGCGTAGCTTATTGAGAATGGGCATGGCCATCTTAATAAACAGATTTAAAGGGAACCTGTCACGACCTATTAGCCCTATAAACTAAAATTAGAGGGTCATTGAAGAGGCACTGCTGGGTCCAGGCGGGGGATTTTATACTCATCATCCTCCCTGTTCCCTCACCGTCCATCTGCAAAGCCGTCTCACAGTTTATTGAGTAAACTTCTTCCCTCATTGTGCGTGTGTGCGCACACTCCATCCAATCGTTATGGACAGTGTGTGCACGGACGTAATGGAGACAAGGTGTCCACTTAATGAACCGAGTGGTGGCTTCGTGGACAGTGAGGAAATGAGGTGGAAGAAAAGAGTATGAATATCCCACCTGGACATAGCAGCATGGACGGCCTAAGCTACATACGACCCGGGTGGGTGTACAGGGTGCTGGACACTAACTTGGAGGGGAGACACTAGGCAGATGGAGGACTCAATTGTCCCCCTTAGGTCCACCCAGCCAGGTGCTCTTCTTCCTCCATACCTCAATATCTTGTGGCGCTATGTCATTCTCTTCCTGACTGTCTACTGCCCTCTGATGTTCCAAGAAGACAAAGGTGTACCTACAATACAACAGCTTTGTTCTTTTACTGTATTTGTGCTATGATCTTGGTTCTGGGACTGCGTCTATGTAGTGAGGTTGGATTGTACTTCATTTATTGTAGCAGCTACATTCTGGTGCTGTATCTATATTATGAGGTTGGTTCTTGTCCTGTATTAATGTACTCAGCTTGGTTCTGGTGCTATATTTATGTTATTAGCTTGGTTCTGATGCTGTATTTATATTATGAGGTTGGTTCTTGTCCTATATTAATGTACTCAGCTTGGTTCTGGTGCTATATTTATGTTATTAGCTTGGTTCTGATGCTGTATTTCTGTATGTGTTTGGTTCTGGTGCTGTATTTATAATATGAGGTTGGTTCTTGTCCTGTGTTAATGTACTCAGCTTGGTTCTGGTGCTATATTTATGTTATTAGCTTGGTTCTGATGCTGTATTTCTGTATGTGTTTGGTTCTGGTGCTGTATTGATGTTATAATCTTGGTTTTGGTACTGTATATATGTTATGAGTTTGGTTCCGATAGAGTATCTACTATATATGTACTGAGGTTGGTTCTGGTGCTGTATTTATTCTCTGACCTTTTCTGGTGTAGATATTCTGCTATCTTGCTGATTTCTGCACAGAAGAATACAGGCAGGCTGCCCGTTAGTGTAATATACTAGTAATTATTAGGACACTATAGTAGCAGTGTTTCCGGTGACACATCACACACACAGCAGCTTGATTACAACACAAGACAAACACAGCTTGGCTCCTCACACAGCAGTGGCATCACCACAGGTCCTTCAGCCCACTGGATCTCTGTGGTGGCGGTAGGCCAGTGTCTTCTGTCAGGACTGCTGAGATGTGTCTGAGATAATAACGGCATAGTTATATTCTCGTTTTATTATTTTTGTCCTCCCCTTCCAAGAGCCCTGTGTTGTTCTTCTGTCAGTCAGACTCTGTGTTTAATATATGTTGTAGGCCGCCTGCAGACGGCCGGGTCGGATCCCCTATGAGAATTCTCGCAGCGGAATATGACCCGCGCCACTGCAGTGACCAGTGCGGGTCTCACCTGCTTCCGCGGCTCCGGCTCTGTGATGGGCTGCCACCCAGCCGGCACATGCGCAGAGTGGAGCCGGGGCACTGGGAGTGACACTTCTGTGCGGGTCTGTGAGACCCGCACAGAAATAGGACATGCTGCGATTTGTTTTCTATGTGTATTTTCACGCGGACAAATCGCGGCTGTCTGCAAAGGATTGCGCTTTGCAATGCAATCCTATGCAGGCGGGCACGGGCAGAAATTCTGTAGGAATTCCCGCCGCAGAATTTCCGTTCATGTGCAGGAGCCCGTAGGACCTTTGATGGCCTCAACAGGGGGCGGAGCGATAACGTTACCAGGGGTGGAGCATAAGAATCACTCACACACATACTCACAGACAAGAGGTCATTAGTAATTTGCTATCATGCTTTTCTTATGATGGGGATTGCCAAAAATATTCTGCCCAAGGTGCCATCCAGCCTAAGGCCGGCACTGCATAGCATCCCTTCTTATATGAGCCTTTAACTTTAGTTCATGGGGTTCACAGGATATCACACGTTCCACTTAAGTATAATTTACTCCAGAAATTAGAATAAATTATACCAGAATTCATTGCCGGCTCACCGCTGGCATATATTCCTGTCTATGGCCCAGAAACTGCCCGCGATGTGTGTAATGTTATAAGAGGTTTGTGCCTCTGCATACATCAATCCCCTCTTACTTCAGTGCAGATTATTAAGACTGGCGAGTGAAAAAACAGTATTAACAGACGTGTCACATTGTGTTTCTTGTGTGCGGCATTTTAGTTGCTTTCTGAGGCTTTTTGGGGTCAGTGGCGTCCTATAAGCAGAGCGCACTTTAGGTTTGGTGTTTTTTTTCTGGCGTTTTTCCAATAGGTTTCTCTATAAACCATGAAAACCCCCCGAAAAAATAGGTTAGCCTAAAAATTAAAAGCCGCCACCAAAAACTCAGGAATTCCATGTCATCTTTCCGAAGCAGACGCTTCATATTCTTCACTGTGAATCCATTCTGCTTTATTGCATTTTTCCGCTAACATCCACGAGCCGCTGGAAAGGAGAACCTGAATAAAATATGAAGCAGGAAATTGAACTTCTCCACTTACACTTTAGTAAATAGCGGATAATAGAAGGACGGGTTTAGTCTTATTTAGGAGATAGTATTCCCAGGCCGAGATAAACGCATTTGTAAGGAGCGGCGCGCGTATAAATGAATGGGTTTCATCATCTCCTCTTTAATTTAATACTCCGGCGCTATTTTTTCTCGTATATTTGATACTGAAATCGTCGTCTTTTATATATATGCCAGCATCATCCATTAGGATCAAAGCAGCGGAACGCCATGTTCCTGAAAAATAAGAACATTTTTACGACCCCGGGGCTGGCAGGTAAATTGGTTAAGTCGGTGAGTATATCTTTTAAGGTGCATACACATACAGTTTTAAGAAAAAGTAAGTGAACCCTTTGGATGACCTGGATTACTACAGTTCTATGTAGTCTGATTGTTACCTAAGTCACAGCTATAGACAAACACAATGGAAGTATTAGCAAGCAGTCACTTGTACCACTTATGTCTTACATTGAGCACATTGAGTAATCATCTATAGTGCAAGGAGAGAAAAAAAGCAAACACTTAATATTAATATCATGTGAATTCCCCACAATCACCTCCTACAAGCATTTCTTGTAAGATGTGCACAATGTGGAAGGGGAATTCTGGACCATTCCTACCTGCAAATGTGTTTCAGTTAATTATTTCTGGGATGCCTTGCCCTCTTTAGCGCATGCACAGCATCTCAATAGGGTTAGGTCAGGTGACTTAGCCATTTCAAAACACAAATCTTGCTGTATTTCAGCCATTCTTTAGTGGACTTACTTGTGTGCATTGGGTCACTGTCCTGTTGCATCACCCAAGGTCTCTTCAGCCGCTCTTATAGCTTCTGTAAGATGTTCAGATGTACATCATGATTTGAAGCATGTTTCTAATATACCTGAGTGCTCTGTTGCTTTCATACCGACCACCATGCCCACTTCAACATACGTACTCACATGATTTCAGCTGCTAGATGCCACAAGTAAGAAATCTGAGGCGTCCTGCACACGGGCGGGTCGAACGCCGCATGCAGTATTCCCGCAGCGGTGGTCAGCCTGGTGCCAGGCAGGTGACCCCAGCTTACCTCTCCGCCGTCTTCTCCTCTGCTGCGAATGTGCCGGACGGCTCTCCGGCGCACATGGGCAGTACAGAGGACGCCGCGCCGTCGCTATGGCGATGGTCGCGGGAGCCGCGTCATTCTGCAATGATCATTGCAGAGTGGCCGCGGGACGGATGGCATACATTGACTTCAATGGAAGCCGGCCGTGAGTAGCCCGGATAAAATCGCAGCATGCTGTGTTTCCTCCTCCGCGAGCAGAAAATCGCAATCGATTTCCTCTCATGGGCAGGATATCGGGTTTTGCCATAGCATGCTGTGAGATTTGCTGCAGAATCTGGAAGAATCCGTGTGCCTGAATGTCTGTGACTCCTATGTAGGTCAGTAGGATTTGCATACATCAGTATATAGAAGGGAAACAGAGCAGAGATGGTTTATTAGGTATAATAGGGACATACGAAAAACTCTTCATGCTGCTGGTTTCAGTAGGTAACGTACAGTATGCAACCAAGCTGATAGCAACTACAGTACAACCCAACCTCAGTACAGATACGATAACAGAAACAAGCTCAGAACATAAATGTAGCCACAGAATCAAGCTCATAGCTCAAAGTAAGGCTGGGCTCACACAGGGCAGATTTGCCGGTGAAATTCACCGCAGCAAATCCGCCTTCTGCCGCTAATCCCGGGATTAGCCAGCCATGTGGACGAGATTTGTCGAAAATCGCATCCACACGGGGCGGCCAATTCGTCGCGGCAAAGCCAGCAGAAGCCGGCGGTGCGGCACGGATTCCCCGGCAGTAGCATGCCCATTCTTTTTTTTCCATTGCGGCCACACTCTCCTCTGTGGGAGCGCCAGCCACAATGGAAAAGCATGCGGCCAAGCCACTCCAAATCCTGTGGCTAAGTGCCATGGGCTTTGAAGCAGAGCTTTCCCGGCAGAAATCTCGCGTTTTTCTCGCTGCGGCCAAACCGCGAGATTTCCGGTGGGATTTCGTCCTGTCTGACCCCAGCCTAACAGAACCAAGCTCAGTATATAAATACAATAAGCTCATAACAAGTACAGCATCAGAACAGGTAAGTGAATAAATACTGTACCAGAACCAAGCTCATAACATAGATACAGCCACAAAACAAAGCTCAGTGCATAAATACAGCACCAGAATCAAGCTCATAGTATTAATCCAGCACCAGAACCAAGTCATTACAAACACAGCACCAGAACCAACCTCACTACATAAATACAGTAGCAGAACTAAGCAGTTCTAATACCCATGTACATTGTATCTATCACACATGAGTTCTGCTGTAAAGCATATCGCCACACGCTGTTAAATGCAAGGCAGGGAGGATGGCCGTCCCACAGTCGTGTACAGTAAATAGAATTAAAAAAAAAATTACAATCAGAAAACAGAAAAAATTTGAAAAATGGAAAATGTTTATAAATGATACATTCTCTGTGAAGGGGCAGTGCCTACCAGGATGCACCAGGGTTGGAGCGGAAGTGCTGCTGTGACCCCTGTATAGTAGCTTGTAATTGCAGGCCGAGGTCACATTGTTTTCAGTGAGAGCGGTGCCTGCAATTACGAGCACCGGCCACTACACAGGGAATGGAGCAGCAGCTTCCACTCCACCTCGTGTGTATCCCAGCATTTACAGCCGACGCTGCTTGGAAAACCCCTTTAACCCCTTCACAACCAAGAGCATACATATGCACTCTTGCTCGGCAGTGATATATATAGCAGGCTTCGGATTGGATGCCTATTAAGCCATGCCTGCCTTTCAAAAACATGCTTTTTTTGCCACGTCCTGAGAGCACGTTTGTTTTCTGCTCTATCAGGGCTTGTCATTGTTTGATGAGCTGCAGCTTTTATTTGTTTCATTATGGGGTACATAAGTCTTTTTGATCAATTTTTATTGGCAGGGTGACAAAAAATGTAATTCTGGCATTCTGCCTTTTTTTCCTTATGGCGTTCACCATGAGAGATAAACAGTGCAACATTGTGTCATTGCAGACTTTTATAGATGTGGCGTTACAAATGCTTTATTATTGTTTTTATTGGATCGATATTATAAACGGGGGGGGGGGGGGGGCTTAAACTTTAAATACTTTTTTGTTTTTTCTGATATTCAACATTTTTGTATTAAGCTTAGGTTTCCTTTTTTTCTCTAGGGCCGGTTGATCCGTGCCGCGCACTTGTGTGTTACTCAGCAGCACTTCCGAGTTAATAACTTCGTCTTCCCTCGCAGCTATAAGATCTATCAGGTTAATGAATTACTGAGCCAATAAAAGTAAATGTGGAAATGTCTTTATAGCCAAACACTCCGACCACGCCGCCCGTAATAAATTCCTACTTCTCCATTCCTGGAAGAAGTGCATGTTGCGTCAGCCATCGGTCAATCAACCGTCAGATGAAAAACACATTTGGTCTCCAGCACCTGTTATTAAAATCTACTACCCTACCGTTCTACCGGTGTAGGTGTCAGTCTGCACTGTAGTTTTGGTATTCTGTTTGTCAACCAAGAAGTTAAAGAAGTCAACTGTTCATGCTGGTGGGGGGTGAAGTATTGGTGTGGGGAAGGTGTTCTGTCTCTTCTGATACCTGTGGATGGATGATCAACCAGTAGGTCTTGCCTAGACATCATGGCCGACCAAGTTGATACTTTCATGCTTTACTATATGAGTGTCTCTAATAAAGTGGCCATTCTGGGTAACTTAATACTGTGTAAAAGTCCCTTAGAAAGCCTCAGATAGTTTTTTGCTCACCGTTGTCTGTTGGGGTTGTAGAAGAGAAGAATCCATCCGAGTGGAGCGGATGCCTCCGATCTGATCTGTTGTAGCGCCTGTGGCAGGCGCTGACTCGTAGGGATGTTGAATATGGTAAGCATAAAAGTACGGGATTATTCCACATGGCCCCCCGGCGGGACCCCTCATAACTCCATGTAATGACACTCCGATACAAAATGTTGATATCAACGGAAATAGAAACTCTAAAAATTTAATTTAGCTAAACTGTCTACCATAAGACGATCCTCGTTGCTCACAGCAGCCAATCACAGTGCAGCATTCATTTCTCAAACTGCAGGGGGTAAAATGAAAGCTGTGCTGTGATTGGTTGTTATGGGCATCAAGGACCGTCTTATGGTAGACGGTTTTGCTAAATGAAGCCGAAAAAGTTTTATTCTGCCAAAGTCGTCACTAGGGAAATATAAGGCTTGTCACAAAATGCTCTCCTGTCTTCATTGGCAGCCATTGTGTCTGTTATTAGTGAGCAACATCATTTGTAAAGTTTGGCGAATTGAAAACCAAAAGCCAGAATAACCATACACAGACAGCTGTTTCAGGGTTTTTGCCCCTCATCAGGGTGCAGTAGGTTTCAGGCTTGGCTAGAGAGAGGCCTCTGACGTGTTAGGAAATTCAATTCCCAGTCATTGTTATAAAGACTTGTATAAAGTGTCTAACATTGACTTGCAGGAATGCTGCCTTCCAATAGGTGGCGCTGCAGAGGTATTGTTCCATCTTCCTTATTTGCACACTTCCCAAAGAGGTATAGATGGCCTTATAAGTCTCCTCACTCACCTCCTAGGTGTCTCCTTAAGAAGTGATGTTACCCCTCCCGACTCATGTCACTCTGACTAGCAAAGCCAGAAACCTACTGCAAACTGATGAGAGCCGAAAACCCCGAAACGGCTGTCTGTGTATGGATTCTGGCTTTTGGTTTGCAATTCCCAGTCATTGTTATAAAGACTTGTATAGAGAGTCTGACATTGACTTGCAGGAATGCTGCCTTCCAACAGGTGGCGCTGCAGAGGTATTGCTCCATCATCCCTATTTGCATATCTTCCTTGGCCTTCACGTTCCGCGGACCTTGTGCTATGTGATTTGTTTTTTCTCAGTATTTCGTAGGAATTTGTTTCACTTTGCTCAAAATATACTCAGAGCGCCTGCTGAGATGAGTGAGACACCCAATGGCGGAGCGCCCGAACGCACGGCCGTATAAAGAACGTTATCCCATTAATATAATAGGAAATGTTTGTAGAGTTTATGAAAACAAGAGCAATGAGAGATGTGTGAAAAAGAATGCTTAGTTGCGCCAAAAACCACACAGATCGCCAAAATTAAATTACTGTTCTGACTGCGTTCAAAGCTCACCTGAAAAATTGTGCCAATACAATTTCACCAAACTCAGCAAATACATAGCGAGCGCCACAAAACGCGCCAATCCATTACCTGTAATATTTAGACCAAGCTAATGGATTCTTGTTCGTCGTTCAGTCGCGCATACATCAACACTGAACGATTTATCAGCCGGTGTGAAAGGGCCCTGACATTCAGCTTCATAAATGTTCCGGAAACATCCCATGCGCAGGCCACACCCACATTTGTAAGTAAAATAATTTGGCATGGCCACCTGAGCGTGAGATACTGGTGGAGATACTGGGGCGCTCACGCACGACACGCCAGGACTTATAGATCTCAGGCATTTTTGTTTAGAAAATACAATTCTAAATCATTGATATTCGATACATTGTATCACATAAGAAAAACTACAATCCCGTCTGCCCGGCATGAAGGTCCTTCGAGATGAAGCGTGATATGTAGTGTAGTGCCGGGGTAACCAGTAACACTAATGGGAAGAACAAGTCATCAGCATGCGGGAGAGGATGAGAGGGGAAGATCAAGGGGAAGCGGCCGGACGGCGAAGGAGATAAGCTGCCGTCTTTGAAGAGGATATCTGTGTGTCGTCCCAGCAGGTGAGAAGTCACAAGTACATCCTCGGTTTCATCCTTCACGCTCCAGCAAAATCCAAAATCTCCGCTGCTCCAAATCGTCATCAAGTCATAATTTTAACAACTAGTGCCGACATTTACAAGTTTCTATCTAAACTTTGTAGGTTTTACATAGTTACAGTTTGCAATAAAAATTATCAACGCCCCCCCCCCCCCCCCCCACAAACTACATTTGCTAAAACTTTCAGTTGTTTGCAAAGAAACAATCAAGCAAGAAGAATTAATATCCACCCATTGTCAGTAACATCCCTCCCCTAGAAGGAGTATATATATATATATATATATACACTCATTGTCAGTAACATCCCTCCCCTAGAAGGAGTATATATATATATACACTCATTGTCAGTAACATCCCTCCCCTAGAAGAAGTATATACGAGGGGTGCTGATAAGTCTTTGGCTTTGTGTACTTTTTTTGTTTCTATGGTAACGAATGTTAGAGCACATGAAAGCCTTATGTGTCTAATATATATGTTAGTAGCTTATGGCGACAGGGATCTCGGCCCGCGGGAAAACAAAATGCCAGAGTCTACGGCGATATTCACATCAATGAGAGCAGAGGAGTGATAAAGTCCGAGAAGGATATTCACGGTGATATGTGGCAGACATCGGGGGTCAATGCCCTTCATATTCTATAGTTATGAACTGGGTGCCACTTCAGCCCCAATGATGAGGAACGTCCTGGACGACCGAGAGAGGTTGTTGTTCCGGAGATCGCCAATGCTGCGCACAACCTCATACTGGAGAATCGGCCAATGTCAGCTGCAGGAATAGCCGACATCATGGGGATTTCTGGTGAACGTGTTTGTGTCATTATCCATGAAGAAGCCATCGGCAAAGTAGGTCCCCAAATGTCTGACATCAGATCAGAAAAGCATCGAGTGAAAACTTCCCGGTCCATCTGTCAGCGTTTCCAGACTGATAAGAACTTCCTGGATGGACCGGTCACCATGGATGAGGCCTCTATTTATTTGTATGACCCTGAAACCAAGGAGCAGTCAGAGAGTGGAGGCCCAGTGGTTCTCAGCCACTAAGGTGATGGTGTCTGTGTTCTGGGATAGTGGACGACCTTCACAATGGTTCCACCATCAATGCAAGGTATCACATTGAACTTTTGGACCAATTGAAGGCAGCTCTAAAGGCCAAAAGGCGCAGCAAGCTGTCCAAAGGAATCTTGTTCCTGCAAGACAACGCCTCTGCTCACACTGCACAAGTGACCACTGCAAAACTGGTGGAGCTAGGCTTCCAGCTGGTTGACCACCCACCTTATTCACCAGATCTAGCTCCCTCCGACTATCATCTGTTTCCAAACCTGAAGAAACACCTCAAGGGGGCCAAATTTCACACCATTTCTGATGCCATGGCTGCTACGGATGACTGGTTTGGGGCACAGCCGAAATCCTTCTTTTTGCAAGGCTTACAGAACTTGGAATACCGATGTAAGAAGTGTGTTGGCATCAGTGGAGAGGATGTGGAAGAAATGGAAAGTTTCATCTTCCTATCTCGTTTCTTGCTGGGTTAAGCCAAAGCCTTATCAGCCGCCCCTCATATATATCCACTCATTGTCAGTAACAATGTCAGTTCCCCCTTCAGCACATCCAGTGATTGCTGCGGCCTCAATAACATTTAGATGGAGAACTTTTATTTGCATCTGGTGCTATTCCATCATTTCGGAGGGTTTATATTCCTTAGTAACATAACTGGTGCGCTAATCTTAAGAATGAGGTTATGCGGGTGGACCGGGTGGGATGGGGGTGTTCAGGAGTTCCACAGGATAGTTTACTGCATCATCAGTTTGTAGTCCTGAATCTATAGACTTATATACTTATCTTCTCCTTCTAATTATTTCAACAAAAGATCATTAATAGCCGCAGCTTTGTCATTTTTGGGAGATAAAATCGCACGCTGGCATAACCAATTTATGGGTTTTGCTTTGATGTCAGAGATGTCGGGGTAGACCTGAGCAATCAGTTGTGTAAGAGGTGGCACCGCTATGGCTAAATGATAATCTTGCCTTCCAATGTAGAGTTTTCACCATCTCCTATTTTGAGTAACAGCTCTTAAAAAAGCATCACCTCTTAAGAGAACTCCCATATTTGTTATTAGGGCGAGCTCCTGAAGATGAGGTCACATATATGGAGATTATAAACCTGCCCTTACTTCATTGGCTCGTGTTCCCCTAAGGCACGACTGGTAAAGCTTGCTGAAAGTCTCCAGCTAAGAGAACCATAACACGCCCAATAAGCCATCATTTGCCCTTCTATCTTTCAGCGTTCTACTGAGCGCTCCAACTACACCTTTATGAGCCATAGTGCATTCATCCCATACTATTAACTAAAGCCCCATTTACAAGCAAAGATGATCGCTTAACATTTGTTCGAAAGCTAGGATGACTTACAGTTTGAGCAACATTTTGCATAAACTGCTAATGAAGACTAATGTCCATTAGCAGCTTATTACCTTCATTTGCATGTAAATGAGGCTCCCTGAGCTGTATGCAGATAACAGCAAGTGGTCTGTTATTTGCATACATCCCCTTTGTTCTACTGCGGGACTACCGCTGAATACAATGTTATCAGCACTACCCGTGGAGAATCGTAGTCCCTGCTACCAGCTCTCTGGCAAATTATGGATTTTCAACTCAACTAAAAATAATCATTCAGCCAAAAAGCAAACCATGGCAGCATTTACACGCATCGATTATCTCTCAAAAGGCATAGTTTGAGCAAATTTTGAGCAATAATTGTGTCTAAGTGGGGCTTTAGTCTCTTTCAGAACCTGCGCCATATTACTTTGCTTTGATATGTTGCACAGAGGAGTCTCTACATGCATCAGATTTGAGGGCAGTTTAAAAGCAGAATGAGCTTTCTTTCCTCCATCTAGTAATGTGGCAGCAATGCCAGAAGAGGCGACAGCCAAGGCTATCCCATGATCTTTTTGTATGCTGGCTAGTAGCAGATTTAGGACAAATGCTTTACCGGTACCCTCAGGAGCATCCAGGAAATATATTTGACCAGTGCCCTTCCCAGCATTTTCTAAAACTTGGTTGTAAACTTGAAACTGTTTTTCAGTTAACATTACAAACCACTGCCTACTTGGATTAGGGTGGTTATTACTCCCCCCCCCCCCCCCCATGAAGTAAAGGCTCATTTACACGCAAAGACAATCTTTCAAATGATCGAAAGATTGACAGTTCTAGCGATGATTTTGCATAGAGTGCTAATGCACACTAATGCCCATTAGCATTTTATCAGCTTCATTTGCTTGTAAATGAGACTCCAGCAGCTGTTTGCAAATCCCAGCATGTGGTCTGGACTTTGCACTTAGCTGCATTGTCTTCGCAGGAGCTGCCTCTGGTCTGTAAGCTGAATACAATGTAATCAGCTGCTCCTGTGGAGAACACAGCATGCGGTTCCTGCTACCTCTGTCCGGCTAACCAATGGATTTTATGCTCACCTAAAAATCATTGTTCAGCCGAACAGTGAAAGATGGAAGTGTTTACATACAACATTATCGCTTATATTATCGCCAACCAGGACTTCAGGCGTGACGGGCTGCCCTAACCCAGGGGAAGCCCTTTCAAGCCAGGTAAGTCACTTTCCACGCGTTACACACTGTTATAACATGCGGGGTAAATAATGCGTTACTTTGATAGATGGCACTTTTACGGACGCAACGATACCAAATATTTATTTTTGTTTTATTATTTAGATTCTTTTATTATATTTTCTTTGACAAGGTTTTTTTTAAAAAACTTTTAGTACCTATTGTTTTTTTTAATAATTAGTAAAACTTTTTAAAACTTATTTTTACAGCTCCCAGAGGGGACAAGAACTTGCGATGGTTTTGTCGCTCCTGCAGTATGATGTAATGCCATAGCATTACATTATACTGCGATCTGACAGGCATTCTATCAAGCCACCCCATGGGCATGGCTTGATAGGTACTCTGCAATGGTAGCCTTGAGGCCTTTTAGAAGGCCCCCGGCTGCAATAAGACCTGCATGGCAACCCATTATATCATCGCGGGGGGGCGTATGGGACACCAAAACATCAATTTGGGGTATTTAAATGCCACTGTCAGAATTTTTGGTGGCATTTAAAGGGTTGATTGCTCTGATGAGCGGTGTGGCTTATTGGAGTTGTTGCTAGCGGGTGTCAGCTGTAAGAAACAGCCAGCACCTGCGTTGTATAGAGCAGGATCTCTCCACGATCCACCTCCATACAAACCCTGGAGCTGCATAACTATACTTCCTGTAGTATTAAAGGGTTAAACATAGATGGCGGAATGGTGCCTCATACAGTCGTACCTATTATGGTGATGGTGCCTGTTTAGAGCAATATCCTATACTTTGTACAATACTCAAGTCATGGCTAGAGAGGTGCGTGAGGAGATACTGGAGCACGCGGTGAATGACTGCAATGATTTCACCATTTTATCTCATGATAGTGAAGGGAATAATTCTAACCGTTCTGCTGACTATTTTGTAGATATGTCAGACATCACACACTTATGGTGGTTTGTGCGAATTACTAGCAGCCAGGCAAATATTTAGGTCAGTGTTTGAAGTCTATCACAATGGAGAGTTGTATGGAAAGTTTGGAGTTGAAGGGAATCTTGTAAATAGACCGCGTTTTACTTCTTCGCAAGATCTTTCTAACAGACATTTTCATCTTCACTTGCCTTATGAAGCGGTGTCGCACACACTCCCCATTCTTCAACTTGAAAGTACTTCTAATTCTGGAAAACTGCTTAAAAAACACTGAGCTAAATTTACTGATGCGTTCAGAAGAAGACGGCTCAACAAAGCCGCTACTAAGTACACATAGAGAAATAGGGAAATTCACCGTGCTGCACTGACAGATTACCAACAAATGATTCCACAGGTTCATAGAGCTGCAGCAGCTAAACACCAAGAAAATAAATCTGAGGCTCATAGAGCTGCAGCAGCTAGATACAAGGAAATAAACCTGAAGTTCATAGAGCTGCAGCAGCTAACTATCAACAGAATAACCCTGAGGGTGGATTCAGACGAACGTATATCGGCTGGATTTTTACGCCAAGCCAATATACGATGTCATCATCTGCAGGGGGGGGGGGGATGGAAGAGCCAGGAGCAGGAACTGAGCTCCTGCCCCCTCTCTGCCTCCTCTCCACCCCCTCTCCGCCCCTCTGCACTATTTGCAATGAAAGGAGGTGGGACGGGGCGGGGCTAAGTTCCAAGAATTAGGCCCGCCCCCATCCCGACTCTCCTCATTGCAAATATTGCAGAGGGGCGGAGAGGAGGCAGAGAGGGGGCAGCAGCTCAAAGCACTGCTGCTGCTGGCTCTTCCAGCCTTTCCCCCCCCCCCTGTAGAGAGAGATGACGTATATCGGCTGGGCGTGAAAACCCAGCCGATATACGTTCGTCTGAATCCAGCCTGAGGTTCATAGAGCTGCAGCAGCTAGATACAAGGAAATAAACCTGAGGTTCATAGAGCCGCTGCAGCTAATTATCAACAGAATAACCACAAGGTTCATAAAGCTGCAGCAGCTAAATACCAAGAAAATAAACCAAGATTCATTGAGTTGCTGCAGCTAGATACAAGGAAATAAACCTGAGTCTCATAGAGCTGCAGCAACTAATTGTCAACAGAATAACCCTGAGATTCATAGAGCTGCAGCAGCAAAATAAACCAATATTCATAGAGCTGCTGCAGCTAATTATCAACAGAATAACCACAAGGTTCATAGAGCTGGAGTATCTAAATACCAAGTAAATAAACTCGAGGTTCATGGAGCTGCAGCAGCTAAATGCCAAGAAAAAAAAAATGAGGTCCATAGAATATCAGCTAAATATAAGCTGAATAGCCCCAAATTCACAGAGCTTCTAATAATACATATGACAGAAATGATCCAAGAGGATGATCAGAAAGGCAATCACTTCCATGGAAGGTTAAAGCTCTGTCCGGAATGTTGTATGATTCTGACGTGGATATGACTCTAATAAAACTGTTGCGCTGGGAACTATAACTCATAAATGTATATATTCTAACGCTCTTAAGTGGAAAGACGAGGCTCCTTGTATGTGGTGCAGCGGGGGGGGGGGGGGGACGGTGCACGTTCTGACTCCTGAGCCTTTGCCTAAGCCGCTCTATAGCTTAATTATGCGTCTTCATACATTTTATGGACTGTATTAGAAAGTATAATAGTTCCTTTAAAATGATGTCCTTTGAAGCCAAGCAAATTGTAGAAAATAGTTTTATGCCAACTCCCAAAGTGCAAGGACAGGCGCACCACTTAGTTGGTAGTTTGCTGCCTTCGCCCCAGCAAAAACCTCAATTTCCACAGATTTATTTCATTGGTGAAGACGAACGAGAAGCAATTGAGATGCAGCAATTTGCCTGACGTGAAACATAATTTGGTTAAACAGTTGCAAGCGATGCTGCAAAATTAAAACTACTCTAGAGAAAATACGTCAAAATTGTGAAAAGTTTGAAGTTGTTATCCATGCTGATAGAAAACCAGCCAATGGTCATAGTAGAAGCTTTAGTGAACCTACAGCAAGCGCAGTGGCTCTGGTAATAGTTGGACAGCAGTTCGAACAATGAGATATTGTGTAACAAAGCCATGATAACAGGTTGCCGTGTATCGGTATGATGCCTTACAGTATCCACTGCTTTCCTGTTATGGTGAGGATGGTTATTCTATTGATATTCCCCAGTGGGACCCTAAAAGAAAGTTGAAAGTTTAAGAAAAAAACAATATCTGCATTCAATTTTTATTCCTACTGAATCATGACCAGAGAAACGGATACTATATATACTCATTGTCAGTAATATCTCTGACACACTGGTGGGCCACCCTCTAGCTTGGATGCAAGATGTGATACGGGCAGGCATGGAGGCTTTAGTAACCTGTTGGGGCGCTTCAAGTTTGGATAAAAGATGTGATAGAGGCAGCCATGCAGGCTCCAGTACCCTGTCAGACTGCCACTCTAGCTTAGATACAAGATATGATCCAGGTGGGCATGGAGGCTCTCATAGCCTATTGTACCAGTTCTAGCTTGGATACAAGATGTGATAGAGGAGGCATGGAGGCAGATGGTCCCATACATGCTCAATTAGCGATAAATCTGATGACTGGGTGGCCATGGAAGTGTGGCGGAGGCTTCCTGCGACACCCTTGCATTTACCGTGGTGGTAAATGCTTCTTGGAAGCTGGACCATGGAGAGGAACTGATTGCTGAGCTGTCATTGTCCCTCGTACCACTACTAGGGGTTACTGACTGTTGTATGCGATGAACCCCCAGACTATCATACCAGTAGGGGGGCAGTGAACCGCTCCACAGCTAGGGTAGGATTGAGGCGCTCACACGGCCATCGTGAGCACCCAAACTAAACCTGGATTTGTCACTGAAGACAACCTGTTCCACCCGTAGCGTCCAGTTACTTCGTTTATGACGTCAATGCAAACGGAGGCAATGGTGGGTGTAAAAGACAGTACACATAATGGGTGTCATGAGATGAAATGTCCTTCAGCCAAGAGCCTGGAAATGGTTTTGACAGACACAGCGGTGTAACGATGGCGCAACCTGTCTCTAGACTGCGGACAATGCAACAGTTGGAGGTGCTTGTGCTGGTCTGTCAAGGACTGGTCCTAAAACCTCCTAACAGTCTGGTCAGAACAGCCCAATGGGGAAAACGTCATCAATATGACCATCCAGCTTCTCCCATCCTAATAACGTGCCCCTCTCAGACTCTGGTAACGGGTGAAATCTCTTCTCTGCGTCGTAGAGGCGTCTAGTGGTCAACAAGCTTTACAAGCGGAAGAAGAGGTCACTACACACAAGGAGCCTGCGAGAGCCTTTAATAGGCCAAGGGGGAACCACTTTTAGGGCCTCAGGTGACAAGACCGTTCATCCAATCTTACCACAACTCCAATCATTTGCATATCTGCCTGGGATGGAACCGCAGGACGAGTTTTACAGCAAAATCACAACTTTCTCTGGGGCTGGATTGTTTTTGACAAAGAGTGTAGCTCAACACAACACCAGAATTCCCTAGGAGTTCTTCTGGAACCAAGCCTTGGTGCACTTTGAGGTGTGCTTGGGGTTGTTGTCCTGTTGGAAGGTCCAATGGCACCCAATCTTCATCTTACTCCCTGGAGGCATGATGTATTCTCCTAGGATTTCCTGATGCAATATGCTCAAGCAGTGCACTCCGAAGGCATCAGCAGGACACGTGTAGGCGAGAAATAACCAAGCTGGTCGAAATTATCCATAAAGCCCCAGTTTTTCCGGGTACATTCATATTTGTGTTTTAAAAAGTGGCCTTTGGGACTTCCTAAATATGGCATTTCATCCAAACAACATGCCAGAATTGGTATTTAAAGGGTTACCAGCAGTGATAGCTGTTATGTCGGATCGTGGTTGTTGTGCACAGATTTCATTTTCTGGCTTTACAACTGACTAAAATGCACCGAATGTATTAAGATGTGTTTGCCTTTCAGTACATTTGGCACATGATTCACACGTTCCACTTCCTTGAAATCGCCTCTTTTCATCCATATAGCAGCAGCAGTCTGACGGATTTCTACATTAGCCTTTTATCTCTGGAAGGCTCCGCTGGATGTATGTACGGTATGTGCTGCTATCATGCCCGTATCCTCAGAGTACTGATTATGTTCTGAGCCTATCGCTATCTGACTGATGTCTCAAGAAATCACCACCCTTTAATGAACTGTTCGATGTCTGTAGTTCATAGCAACGTCTTCTCATGGTGTCCAAAAGTCGGGAACGGGGAATTGCTTCTCATCTGTATTCTGCCGTGGATGTGTGCAAAAGCATATGTAACCTTTGCATGGCAGTGGAACAGCATCTAATGGAAGCCTCGGTGACTTGATGCAGATCTTTAATCCTATTTGTTACATTTTGCAGCAATTTCTGCAGCTGGGAGATACATGATAAGTCCCTGTCATCTGCACAATCAAAGCAAAGCCAAAGTTCATGTAGTCTAGATGAAAAATAGCATATATATGAATCTAGTGTAGCAAGTAAAATAATAAACATCTTATGTCAGACATCACCGCATGTTTAACATAATATAGATAAGAAATAGCTGAAAAATACCTTTGACACTGGCTGATAGAGAACATACAAAGTAAGTTAATATTACCTGCCTTCTGCCACTCTTTTTTCAGCTTTGCTGTGTAGACTGGGATAACCACAGCAGAGTCATGCCATTATCATTCTAGAGCAGGAGATCTAGTGACAGTTCTGTTGAACTGGGCTTTAAAGAGGTTGCCCACCACTAAACTATCAATGACCTACCCTTAGGTTAGGTTATCAATAGTTGATCGGCTGGAGTCTGCCACTTGGGACCCCCAGCGAACACTTATTCTCCAGGCTGCTGACAGCATCTACGGGACAGGCACAGCTGCTTATTAATTCAATTGGATAGGTCATAAATAATTTACATCCAAATCATCCTTATCGTCAAAGTATGGTGCAGGTTTAACCCCTTTAATGGTACACCCGGAAAATCTCTGGGGCTTGCTGCACTGACCATGCAGTTAAACCCCAAAAGATTTCTGTAGACAGCTCTAGTGCTGAAATGTGCAGAGCACTGAGCTGTCATCTGAAATCTTCCGGGCTTTTTACTGCATACTCAGCGCAGCAAGCCTGGGAGAGTTCCCTGCCATAATATGGTAATAATAAACCTGCCACTAAAGGAGTTAAAGGGGCTGTCCAGTTGAAAATCATTAATGGTCTATCTTCAGAACAGACGTATAGACAAAATATGTAGATAATAAAGGCTCCCGCACTCGAAAAGTCTATCTGGGAGACAATAGTGAAAAATAGAAAAGAACACTTACTTGTATGGGAGGGTCAAATAGGGATAATGACCCCCTTTTTTTAGAGCCAAGGATGCAGTAGACTGTAGTGCTGAAGCAGAGGGATGATGAAATCCAGAGGTTTGGAGGAAAATCTGCTTAATTTACACCAAAAAAAATTATACATTAATTCATATAGACAAATAAAACAAAAGAGTGAATAAAGTAGGGGCTACGCAGTGCAACGCATTTCAGGGTCAACCTCCTACCTCAAACAGATAGGAGATGTGAGGAAAGTGGATCATGAACGCACAAAAATACACGCAAACTGACACTCAGGAACACAGCGCCAAGGCTGAGCGTGCGCTCCACTAACCGGATGTGAAGGAGTACACTGTGATGTAGGAGCGCGGTCGGCTCCAGGAGGGCACACGCAGTAGGTCCCACTATCCTCAGGTTCTATATATATTCCCTTACAGTCAGGACATCTCCTATGTGCGCGAGAAAGGAGTTTAACTACAGGACGTCCCGCCAATAAGGAGCCCTCATACAACGCGTTATTAAGGGGCTGAGGACCTAAGAGGTTAATATTGCCACATAATATTAGCATATTAGCATATTGGAGTAGGGCACTTACAGCAACAAGCATGAGAAGCCACTGGTCATCCTTCATAGTGCTAATAGACACATAACATTCAAGTAGAAATGACTAATCGGCACTTACTGCATTAATCCCGATGTGCAGATAATTGGAGATGGAGGGGACATTTCATAATGTGTTTGTTTCGAGATCGGCATTTTCATCCTTATTCCCCTGAAGTACGCGGCTTTTCTGATTTAATTGCTCTGAGCTGCAAATGTGAGATTTTTTGACCTGAAATTAAATCATACCAATTACACGGGAAGCCCGGCCGCTCCGGAGTACAGAGTGCAGAACACACAGACATTTCTAGGCTTAGTCCTGTTCTAACCTCCATATAATGTAAAAACATGGGAATACTCTATGCAACACGGGAAAACAAGATAAGATTGCTGCTCTGCACATGTTCTGTCTTAAGAAAGCGTCCTGGCAGAAAGAGAACTGATATGACTGTGATGTATACAAAGAGCGGTATCACTATATCTGGAAATCTGGAGACGGATGGCACATAGTTCTAAAGGTTCTATCTTACCACAAAGAAAATCATTTCCATATGCCCTATACAGGCTTATGTATAGACACTGTGTTGATAAAAGTATTAGCCCCCCCCAGCAGTCCTGTGCAGATGATGTGTGAGCATTAGATATAAAGGAAAGGATCAGACAGAAGATGCCAGTACAGAAACCATCAGATGTCACCAGGTGTAGAGCTGACAACGGGGTCTGGTGGTGGGATGTCACCAGGTGTAGAGCTGACAACGGGGTCTGGTGGTGGGATGTCACCAGGTGTAGAGCTGACAACGGGGTCTGGCGAGGGGGATGTCACCAGGTGTAAAGCCGACAACGGGGTCTGGTGGTGGGATGTCACCAGCTGAAGATCTGACAACGGGGTCTGGTGGTGGGATGTCACCAGGTGTAGAGCTGACAATGCGGTATGGTGGGGGGATGTCCCCAGGTGTGGAGCTGACAATGGGGTCTGGTGGTAGGATGTCACCAGGTGTAGAGCTGACAATGCGGTATGGTGGGAGGATGCCCCCAGGTGTAGAGCTGACAACAGGGTCTGGTGGGGGGATGTCACCAAGTGTAGAGCTGACACCAGGGTCTGGTGGTGGGATGTTACCAGGTGTAGAGCTCAAGGTTGGATTTCAGAAAGGCAGATTTTAATGAATTCAGAAAGAGTGTAGGAAAAATCCAATGGCTGGATGTTCTTAAGGACAGAAATGTCCAAGAAGGTTGGGAAATATTAAGAAATGAGATTCTCAAAGCACAATAGTTAAAAATCCCTAAAAGAAGGAAGAATGGGAAGCATTTAAAGAGACCAGGATGGATGAACACAGAACTTGTAGACATGTTAAAAGTGAAGAAAAACATGTTTATCAAATGGAAAGAGGGGGAATATCTAAAGAAGAATGTAATGTGGTCTGCAGAAACTGTAAGGCAAGTGACAGAAAAGCTAAAGCTGATCATGAATTGAGGCTTGCAACAATGAAAATGGTGAATTGGTTGAGAATTATGTTGAGAAGGCTGAACTTTTAAATTCCTATTTTGTATCTGTTTTTTCTCAGAAAGTAGATGGAACATCAACTGATCTTCTCTGTCCTATTGGAGGAATAAAATAACGTAGGCTATCTGTAAGCAGAGAGATGGCGAGGGAACACTTAGCTAACTTAAATGAATTCAAGTCTCAAGGTCCAGATGAATTACATCCTAGGATACTAAAGGAAGCAGCGGAGGTAATTGCTGAACCACTCGCCATAATCTTTGAAAATTCCTGGATAACAGGAGAAGTTCCAGAAGATTGGAAAAGGGCAAATGTTGTCCCTATCTTTAAAAAGGGAAGAAGGTGGATCCAGGAAACTACAAATTATTAAACAGCATGTATGCAAGTACTTGGATGAGAATGGAGTAATTAACCAGAGCCAGCATGGGTTTGTAACAAACAAGTCATGCCAGACGAATCTAATTTCCTTCTATGACAGAATCACAACCTGGGTTGATCAGGGAAATGCGGTGGATATAGTATATCTTGACTTTAGTAAAGCATTTGTCAATATATCTCATAACATGCTTATTGAAAAAAATGACAAAATATGGGATTGACAAGGCAACTGTTAGGTGGATTCACAACTGGCTGAATGATCGTACTCAAAGAGTGGTCATAAATGGCTGCACATCCAAGTGGAAGAATGTGTCAAGTGGAGAACCACAAGGCTCTGTTCTAGGCCCAGTGTTGGTCAACATTTTTATAAATGATCTGGAGTAGGGAATTGATGGAAACTGATCACATTTGCCGACAACACAAAGCTAGGAGGGATAGCTACAAATATCTGGACGAATATATGTCTGGGATGACTTAGTGAATCCTGCATTGAGCAAGAGGTTGGACCCGATGACCCTGGAGGTCCCTTCCAACCCTACCATTCTATGATTCTATGGTGCCCTGTGCATTGCACTTAGCTAAAGCTGGCTATGTGTACAGTGCTAAATAATTAATTAGTATCATCTTATTGGACACATTTGCTCTTCTGTTAACCTTTAAGGGTATGTGTACTCATAGTGGAAACTTTCCGAAAGTAATTTTTTTTCCTGTCAGTCATCCTTCTCTATTCTCACGTATGGCATCAGTGTTGTATTCTACTTGTCTTAGTCTTTGGGGAGAAGAGTTATGTATGTGCCCCATAGCAATACTAGTGCATCCTGAGTTCAGCTCAGCCTAGTAGCAACTCTTTCATGGTTCTGGCCCAACCATTTCATACACGCTGTCATGACATAACGCTTTACTGAGAAAGTGACATCTCATAAGATGGGTGAACCGAGGGTAGGAACTGTGTTTGCAGGTTTTCCTTGCACACTCTGAGACTGTGCAGAGGTTCTAGAGGTGAACTGGGTTAAAACAATAAGATATCCTGATCCTGGATCTATACACTCTGATTTGGAGGCACCGGTGTCAGCTTATCTGTAGTGGCCTGAAGTATACATATCTGGCCCCTCCATAACTGTTCATATATGTGTCCCTAAATGTCTGTCATGCCTTTAATGTGGATGCACTGTGCAATTGTCTTGTCAGTGATTTATGTGTATTGCACAGCTGCAGCGTGCAAGAGGTTAATGTCTAGGTATGTCTGGAAAATGTAATAGTCTGTGTGTATCCAATGTTGTCACATAAGCATGAAAGATATATGTGTTTGCAAGATGTGCAAGTTGTTTTTAGAGTCTGGAGTTTTTGCTAAGCAGTCAGTCAGTGTAGTCAGCCTTTCAGACAACAAGTGACATTCCCACCCAGGCCTATCCAATATGGAAGAAGCGGAGCGATATGTCCATCTACTTTAAATGGAGAATACCCCATCTTATCCCCAGTTGGCATAGAGTTAAGAAGCTACCATGGAAAGATTGAGAGAGTACTTTAACAGACAACTCAACAGCAAGTGTTGGCCGGTAGACAGAATGAGAAAAGCTGTCTGGAAGAGTGATCCTACAGATAACATGGACTGTATGTATCAAGATGCCCTGAGTTGCCTCCCTGCCTCCTCACAAATAGAAGTTTTCGTAATGCCAATCCTCCATTGCAAGAACTGTTGTCTACTATCCCTGTTGGAAGTTCCAGTAAAGAAAGGCTTTACTGACCATTCCCGGTTTAGTCTATTTCAGGTACAGCCCTGTGTGGACTGTTTATTGCACCATCGTTGGAATTCACCGCAGTGGATGGAATGGTGGCGTCACCCGTAACAAATACCGAAGTTTCCACACAGAGGTTTATACAGGTAACCCCATCACCAGCGTTGCCTGGAGAGGCCTGCTAGGGCCTTGGTAAAGGGTTGCACGTGTCCCTCAGGGGAGGAGATGGTAGTGCCACCGTGACATCCCTAACAGCTACCCCGCCATCTTCTCAGCTGTGTGCCCTGTGCCTCGGTCACTGCATATTTATGTTATGAGCTTGATTCCGGAGCTGTATCTATGTATAGAGTTTAGTTCTGGTGCTGTATTTATGTTATGAGCTTGTATTTATTCTCTGAGTTGTTCTGGTATAGGACTGCCTATCAGTTCAATATATACAGTATTGTTTTTTTATGACTGGGGGGGCGCCAGAAACATTACGGACAGGGTGTCATCTGACAAAGGCTGACACTGACTGTAGCTAAGGGGGTTTACAGGGATCTTTTTTTCAACCCCCCTCCACAACTGATTGGAGCCATTGCTGTAGATGCACCAGTTTGGGGCTTTAGTGAGATGCTACATTTCCCATGATGGCACAAGGTCTTCTGCCCCAGTAATGCCCACCATGTGACCTTATAGTGCACAATGTCCTCTGCCCATATAACATCTCCAAGTTATAATCTGCTACAGTAATGAGATTGTTATTAACGCTGCCGAGCCGGTGGGCAGAGGAGTTCAGGTATTACGTATCTAGACACAGAGCGCTCTTTGTTTTTGACTTAGAGAAGAAGCCTCATCTTCCCGACTTCGGAACCTTTAGATTAAAAACAGTTGATTGAAGTGTTGGCTCCAAACGGCTCTGAATAAGCGAGCGGGACGCGTATCTGATCGCAGCGCAGTCACCGCACTGTCACGCTACGTGCCGAGATTTACATACCAATATAATCAGGCACCTCGGCGGAAGGTGCAGGAGTGACAAATTATGACACAAAAGAGGCATAATAAAGGCAGATAAAAGAGAGCTCCCTGGACATAAATGTCACCAGGATTGATGAATGGAGGCGGGTAATAAAAAAAGCATAAAAGGGAATAAAGTTGGTGAAAGAGAAGGAGAAAACAAAATGGTAAATAGTAAAATAAAAATGTGAACTCAATACTAAAACTATTCAGAGCTGAGCCTGTTCTTCGCATCAATAAGTCTTATGTTTATTGTTTTGACTATAAAATACATATGTTAATATATCATTATTATACGTGTGAGGGTAATACACAGCATTATATAATTAGTATATGTGTGAGGGTAATACACCGCATTATATCATTATTATACGTGTGAGGGTAATACACCGCATTATACCCTTATTATATGAGTAAGTGTAATACACCGCAATATATAATTAGTATATGTGTGAGAGTAATTCCCCGCACTACACCCTTATTATATGAGTAAGTGTAATACACCGCATTATATAATTACTATATGTGTGAAGGTAATACACCGCAGTATACCCTTATTATATGTGTGAGTATAATACACCGCATTACACCCTTATTATATGTGTAAGTGTAATACACCGCATTATATCATTATTATATGTGTGAGTGTAATACACCGCAATATATCATTATTATACGTGTGAGGGTAAATACACCGCATTATATCATTACATATGTGTGAAGGTAATACACCGCAGTATACCCATATTATATGTGTGAGGGTAATACACCGCATTATATGATTACTATATGTGTGAAGGTAATACACCACAGTATACCCATATTATACGTGTGAGGGTAATACACAGCATTATATAATTAGTATATGTGTGAGGGTAATACACCGCATTATATCATTATTATACGTGTAAGTATAATACACCGCATTATACCCTTATTATATGAGTAAGTGTAATACACCGCATTATATAATTACTATATGTGTGAAGGTAATACACCGCATTACACCCTTATTATATGTGTAAGTGTAATACACCGCATTATATCATTATTATATGTGTGAGTGTAATACACCGCAATATATCATTATTATACGTGTGAGGGTAATACACCGCATTATATCATTACATATGTGTGAAGGTAATACACCGCAGTATACCCATATTATATGTGTGAGGGTAATACACCGCATTATATGATTACTATATGTGTGAAGGTAATACACCGCAGTATACCCATATTATACGTGTGAGGGTAATACACCGCATTATATAAGTACAATATGTGTGAAGGTAATACACCGCAGTATACCCCTATTATATGTGTGAGGGTAAAACACAGCAGCATATGATTATTATATGTGTGAGGGTAATACACAGCAGTATATGATTATTATATGTGTGAGGGTAATACACAGCAGTATATGATTATTATATGTGTGAGAGTAATACACCGCATTATATCATTACTATATGTGCGAGGGTAATACACCGCAGTATATGATTATTATATGTGTAAGTGTAATACACAGCATTATAAGCATTATTATATGTGTAAGTGTAATACACCACACTATAGAATTGTACGTGTGAGGGTAATACATCGCAGTATACCCATATTATATGTGTGAGTGTAATACACATTATACCCTTATTATATGTGTAAGTGTAATACACCACATTATATCATTACTATATGTGTAAGTGTAATACACCGCAGTATACCCATATTATATGTGTGAGGGTAATACACCGCATTATATGATTACTATATGTGTGAAGGTAATACACCGCAGTATACCCATATTATACGTGTGAGGGTAATACACCGCATTATATAAGTACTATATGTGTGAAGGTAATACACCGCAGTATACCCATATTATATGTGTGAGGGTAATACACAGCAGTATATGATTATTATACGTGTGAGGGTAATACACAGCAGTATATGATTATTATATGTGTGAGAGTAATACACTGCATTATATCATTACTATATGTGCGAGGGTAATACACCGCAGTATATGATTATTACATGTGTAAGTGTAATACACCGCATTATAAGCATTATTATATGTGTAAGTGTAATACACCACACTATATAATTGTACGTGTGAGGGTAATACATCGCAGTATACCCATATTATATGTGTGAGTGTAATACACAGCATTATACCCTTATTATATGTGTAAGTGTAATACACCGCATTATATTATTACTATATGTGTGAGGGTAATACACCGCATTATATAATTACTATATGTGTGAGGGTAATAAACCGCAGTATACCCATATTATATGTGTAAGTGTAATACACCGCATTATATCATTACTATATGTGTAAGTGTAATACACCACATTATATCATTATTATATGTGTAAGTGTAATACACCGCATTATATCATTACTATATGTGTGAGTGTAATACACCGCATTATATCATATTACAATTCTACAGAGCTCTCCAGGAAATAACATTAATGTCCCTTTCTTCATATAGACTATCAATATGTGACTTGTTGTGGTCTGGCCCTTGGCAACCCCACTTATCAGCAGAATGAGCCATGAGAAAACAACACAGCCACCATTGTTTATCCATGCGTCACCCCCCGTCCTTACATGTGGCTGCACTGCGTGCATGCTGTTTTTTTCCAATGTATATTTTATCCTCCATTCCTCATTAAGAGAGAGTAAGCTTGACTCTGGTACAGTATTTATGTACTAAGCGTGCTTCTGTTACCATATTTATTTAGTAAACTTTGTTCTAGTACTGCATCCATGTAATAAGGTCGGTTCTGTTACCATACCTAGTTAGTAAGTTTGGTACTGGTATAGTACCTAGTACTGTATCTACAGAGTAAGTTTGGTTATGGTACTGTATCTTTGAGTAAGCTTAGTTTTTGTACTGGAGCTATATATATTTACCTCCATGTCTGCTGATAGAGATAGTATGGTTGGTTTTGGTATAATATTTTTCAATAAGCTTGGCTCTGGTACTGTACCTATATTTTTTTTCTGTTATTGCATCAATGCAATAAGCTTGGCTCTTTTACCGTACCTTTGTAGTAAGCTTTGTCCTGGTATAGTATCTATGTAGTAAGCTTAGTTCAGGTTCTGTATCTATAAATTTACGTTTATCCTCTATGAATGCTGAGAGAGATTAAGCTTGGTTCTAGTATAGTATTTTTGTAGTAGGCTTAGTTCTGATATTACATGTATGTAGTAAGCGCAATTCTGTTATTCTGTCTTTTCCATACACGCGGCTGTGTTGGGTACATGCTTTTTTTTTTTTTGCAAATCTCTGTATGACTTTTAAAAATGTATATTTTACCCTCCATGTCTGCTGGGAGAGAGAGAAGGAGGAACCAAA
The DNA here is from genome assembly GCF_035609145.1 of Eleutherodactylus coqui. Taxonomy (NCBI): domain Eukaryota; kingdom Metazoa; phylum Chordata; class Amphibia; order Anura; family Eleutherodactylidae; genus Eleutherodactylus; species Eleutherodactylus coqui. The sequence continues at coordinate 9,725,425 of NC_089840.1, forward strand.
CTTAGTTCTAGTATAGTTTCTATGTAGTAAGCTTGCTTCTGTTACCATATCCATGTAGTATGCTTGGTTCTAGTAATGTATGTATGTAGTAAGCTCAGTTCTGTTATTATGTCAAACCTATATGGTATTCTTGGTTCTGGTACTGTATATATGTAATAAGCTTGGTTCTGGTACTGTATTTATATATTTATACTTATCCTCCATGCCTGCTGAGAGAGAATAAGCTTAGTTCTGGTATAGCATTTGTGTAGTAAGCTTGCTTCCATTTTTACTATACATCTATTATTATTTACTAGATTGACCCGATGTCGCTACGTGAACATAAAATGTTTCAAAAGTGGTGGTTGTGAACTTCTAAATCTGCTGGTGATTAATAGTTCGAGTGTCACTTTGTATTTGGAGCAGATATGTAATATAAAAAAGCCTACAGATCTCTCTGTCTGTCTCTCTCTCTCTCTCTCTCTCTGTTTGTCTCTCTATCTGTCTCTTTCATTGTCTGTCTCTCTCTATGTCTGTTTTTGTCTGTCTATCTCCCTCTGTTTCTCTTTCTCTTTCTGTCTCGGGATTGCTCTCTCTGTCTGTCTCTTTCCCTCTCTTTCTGTCTCTCGCTCTCTCTATCACTCTCTCTTTCTGTCTCTATTGCTCTCTCTGTCTCTCTATAGCTTTCTCTGGGTCTCTCTATCACTCTCTCTCTGTCTGTCTATTGCTCTAATTTTGTCTGTCGCTCTCTCTCTGTCTATCGCTCTCTCTCTCTCTGTCTCTCTATTGCTATCTTTCTCTATTTGTCTCTCTATTGCCCTCTCTCTGTCTCACTATCCATCTCTGTGTTTCTGTCTCTCTTTTTCTCACTGTCTCTCTATCGCTCAATCTGTTTCTCTATTGCTCTTTCTCTGTCTCTCTATCATTGTCTCTCTCTCTGTCGCTCGCTGTCTCTCTCTTTGTCTCTCTATTGCTCTTTCTCTCACTGTCCCTCTTTATCGCTATCTCACTCTGTCTCTCTATTGCTCTCTCTCTATCGTTGTCTCTCTCTATTGGTGTCTCTCTATTGCTCTTTCTCTGTCTCTCTCTATCGCTCTCTCTGTCTCTATCAATTTCTCTGTATCTATCGCTCTCTCACTCTCTATCGCTCTCTCTCTCTATCGCTGACTGTCTCTGTCTCGCTATCTCTCTGTTTCTCTCTATCGCTGTCTCTCTCTGTCTCTCTCTCTCTTGGTTGGGCAGTGTATGGTGCAGCTTAGCAGTGTATGCAGTGTTGCTTAGCAACACTTCACTTATTCCAGTACATGCCTGAAGCACAGCAGCGCCGCCCATAGACTTAACATTGTAACTTTCACCCTGCCTGACAGTCCCTGAATGTATTACACTCACATGTGATGATGTTCCGGCAGCGGTGAGCGTGTGTCCTCTAATGACACCGACATCATACACCAAAGTTACAGCAAAGGGGCAAAGTGTGGGGCAAGAAAAGACATGTAGGCGTATTTATATTAGATGTAGTACGTTTGGTTCTAGTACTGTATCTATGTAGTAAGCTTAGTTCTGTTATCAAACCATAACTATGTAATAAGCTTGGCTCTAATACTGTCTTTACATATTTCTCCTCCATGCCTGGTGAGAGAGAATAGGTTTGGTTCTGGTATAACATTTATGCATTAAGCCTGCTTCCATGACCGTATCTATGTAGTAAGCTTGTTTCTGGTATCATATCGTTATACTTATATTTATCCTCCATGCTTCCTGAGAGAGACTAAGCCATGGTTCTGGTACAATTCTTATGTAGTAAGCTTAATTCTGTTACCATATTTATGTAGTAAGCTTTCTTCTGGTACTGTATCTATTCAATGAGTTTGGTTCTGTTATTGTGCCTTGGGCATACATGTGGCTATGCTGGGTACATGCTGCTGTTTTTTACAACCCTCTGTATGTGTAGTGACCCAGGCCTAGGAGGCGTTTAAGCAGCGGGGCAGAATTGAGATGGTAGTCAAGGTGGCTCTACTGCTCCTCCTGGCAAATGGTAAAAATGGTGGTGTACTGGGCATACCTAAGCCAGTGGTAAAAATATTAAATAGGCCGATGTTATAGCCTTCCCACCATGGAGTCGAGTAGGGAAAGATGTTGATTCTTCGTGACGCCAGTTTGTATACGGTAGGGACCCATTCTAGATAGAAATAATAAATATAAAAAGTGGAGAACTAAACAATAATGGGGGTAGTAGTCCTTGCTCTCCTGTAGCGTTGTATGGTACCTCAGTGCAGATGTTGTGGTTGGTGGGAAGCACTCCAGGAAGCAGGCTTAGGGCTCCTGCACACTTGTGTTTTTCTTGCATGTTTTCTTCACGCAATTTCGCACTCTTTTTATTTGCAGGGAGAGAGGGAACTGTGAAACTTGCAGCAGTTATATTATATGAATTACATTTATTGAGGTAGATGAAGACAACCTGACATTAGAAAAACACTTTACTTAGACTTGAGAAGTTAGGGTTGACTTTTCCTTCTTATCCTCCTGATTTTACACTCCAGCTTTGTCTCTCAGGCTGGGAATATAAAGAGTTAACTGGCTTCTGGCTTTTCTGTTAGACCTAGCTCCTTGCTGCTGCTTACTTCTGACTGAACTTCTCTTTTCTCTCTCTTTCTCTCTCCTCTGCTAACTCTTCAGCATAACTTGTTTTTAGTAGTACTCACAATTTAGATGTTGTGGCTTCCCACTGCACTGGCTGTTATTGGTCTTCTCTTTGTTCCTCCCCAGTCTCTATCTATGGGCTGTCTTCACTCAGCTAACATCGGGACTAGACTCTCTTGGAAGACTTTGTAAAGAAGTTCGCCTTGTTCCTCCCTGGTCTCTATCTCTGGACTGTCTTCTCTCAGCTGTCTCCAGGACTAGACTGACTAACCCCGCCCACTCTCTACCTTTTATGCCTTTCTTTTCAACTAATCTTGAGCTAGGGGAAATCAGACTATCCAATCCCAGGCTACCAACGGTAGTAATCGTAGAAATACGGCAGCATAGATGGTAGATAAATTGTAAACAATAAACCTTTATTGTTCCATATTTAAAAAGATGAACCGGCAACGTTTCGACCTATAAGGTCTTTGTCGTATTTCTGTGATTACTGCATTTACCTTGGGGCGTTTTTTGGTTCAATGTCCCCATTCCGCTGTGCATTCTTTTTCCTCCCCACTTTGATTGGCCTTAAATGTATGAGTGAGTGCTGCTGGATCCTATATCTACAGGCTACCTACGAGTGACTGACAAGTATTAGAGCAGGATAGGATGTATTCTGCAAAGTCATGCAGGGTTAGGTAGCACAGACACACCTAATTAACACATTTAAAGTCATACACACTTATTTACATATTTAAAGTTATATACACACAATTTTTAGAAAGTGGCTATAGCAGTGCTGTGGGACCCCAAATCTGGGGTACTACATATGACTTATCATCCTCCTTACAAACAGATAGATAGAGAAACTACAGCTGTGTCCCCCTCTTCTCTCTCTGTCTTGTAATAGTGCTAAGAAAAAGAATATTATGCGATCCTCAAGCCCTTTGACCTATATTAAGATCCTTTAAGGGTGCGACCAACAACAAATTCCCTCCGATAATCACTCCAGGAATGACACAAAGGCAGTAACCCTCTCATGAGGCAATAACCAAGATGCTTATGGGATGGGCAATCATAGCAAATGTCACTGAGCAGCCTCAGCAATAATGATACTTGGTTGTAATTGCCCTAAAGGTTTTTTTCTCTGCCGGTTATTGTTCAAGATATTATTCAAGTCGGTATTGTTTACAGGTCATGACTATCAGATTGGTGGAGGTCTGACACCCAGGACTGAACCCATCAGTTGTTGGAGGATGCCGCAAAGCTCAGATGAGTGTTAGGGCCTCTTCATTGCATGCCAGGTACAACGCCATACCATACGATTTATGGTGGCTGTGTCCAGTACAGCAGACTAATCCCATTCACTTGACTGGGATGGGATCTGCTGAAAGGTCATGTGATGTCACTGTTCTTTACACTCACTTGTAGGCCTCCAGTAATCTCTGCCCTCTTCACCTGGTCCTCCAGATCTGTTAAGCCCTGGCTCTCAGTGACATTCTGCTCAGCACTAGTAGGGGTTCTGATCCATAGCCCTTAGCAGGGGGTTGTAGCCACACATGCAGCACACGCCGTGTTTTTTTTCCTAAAAATGGTGCCCATTGGCGCTATTTTTTCAGTCCTGAGTGGGTGACACGTTGGTCACATCACAAACAGGGACTGGCACTTTCCTACTTTAAGACTGTTGATGTACCAGCCACATCAAAACTTGCAACATCAAAGGGGAAAAGCTTATCTTCTGGCACATGGAGCACCCTTTCACGAGCGGCAGCGGCTTCTTCCTTCATGTGGAGGGAGCAAGGAGTTCCTCCACTACCTTACCTAGCCACTAAATGTCCCAACATGTGGTACCTCCACATGGCACCTCAATTCAGGATTAGTCTTTCCTAGAAAAAATCACCATGTGAATCCAAGAGGAATGTTCAAAACCAGTTGGATGTATTGAACTGGTCCAATTCTTTGAATGGGCCAGCTGCCACCTCCCCAGGCTCATCATCCATGCAGTCTTTGATAGCGCTCGATAGGCACAGAACACTTGCCGGTTACGGAGGTGCCATGGGCTGGAACAAGAGATAGGCAAAGAAGAACCTTGGGACCACATTCTCGTTGCTTTATTAATGGAATAAGGTTGACCTCAAACACCAGTTTCTGACCGATCAGCAGTAACATTCATCCAGATGATTTTTCTCTCACCAGAAGATGACGAAGTAAGGAAGACGAGCGGCAGTAAGACAGTCTTGACTTCACCAGCTAGATTCAGTAGAAGCAGGTAGCTTGGGCAGTGGACCTTTTTCACACCTCAATGGGAGGGAGATCTGACATCGGAGATGATTCTCCCAAGATGGTGCACATGTAAGGGGGTTACCGTTGTTTGCATAAGTTGTTAGTATAATACCTGGGGAGGATGGTTCAGGAAACAACAGGCTCCATGTCAAGTCACCTCTGACCAATTTCCTGGAGGAGGACAGTCAGAGCTAAGAATAGAGCTGGACAGTGTATGTGGTCAGAGGCTTTGGAGGAAGTGAAATCAGTGTTGAATTGCCAAGTCCTACTGGAATAAAGACCTGTTGGGGCTCCATGAGGACTAGAGTTGGGAAACCCTGCCCTAAAGTGTGCACCCTTACTCTGTCAGAGATCGGTCCCATGTGTCTGACAGCTCAATCTGTATCTGGATCCATGGTACTGTGATAGGTCTCTTTGACCAAGGTGCATGTGGGAAGGGAGACATCTGGTTCACTCTCTCTGTGCTTCCTCCTGCCAGCCTTGGCCACTCTGCTTATACAGCCACCTCCAACATTTTGAATGCTGCTGCGGTGGTTCCTCTGTGTTGCGTCCCCCCTGCTGCCTGGCTTTTCTCTGCTGTGCTGTGTCCCAACCATACAGCTGTGGCGCAGCTCCTTTTGCATTTATATTGGGGGCTTACTGCAGTTGGAAGGTGCTCAGACCTTGAGGAGGAAAGGTAGAGCGTAGCCCCTGCAATGTTCCTATTATTGAGGCTGTCTCTACAGCGGTGACATGTGGGGGAAAACTGCAAGTGCAGCATGGCAGGACCGGCTGCTCGCGGGGGCCTCCATGCCCACACCGCCGGTCCTACCACTCGGGCTGCAGGAGTGCAGCACAGGGGAGCCCCAGTTCTGCCGTGGCCACCGCCGGGTTGCTAGGGATGCGGTAGGGTCCGTACCGCGTCCCCGTTACCATGATTACCCGTAGCACTTCCTCGGTCTCTGTCTGTTCAGCAGGGCTGGGCATGGTTTTCCCAGCATCTCCTTGATTTGGCCTTGCTGCTGTCAGGCTCCCCGCCCCAATCAGCTGCTGGGGCGCGAGTTCTGAGAGCATTTAAACCTTTCTGTTTCCTTCCAGCATGGCCAGTGTATGTTTGGTCTCAAGCTGCACCTGCGTACCTTTGGATTGATGCCCTGTTGTGACTTCCTTGCTCTGAACCTGACTTCGCCTCCGCCTGACCCTTTGTACTGCGTTCTCTCTCGCTGCCGACCCGTATTGCCTGACCCGATTCTGTGTTTGTTAGTTTCCCTGCTTGTCTGTTGTCTGACCCCCTCCAGCATTTATCTGTTAGACATTCTCCCTGCCCCGCATCCCTAGAGAGCCTAGGGACAGTTGCCCAGTTGTCACCCTGAGGCCTATCCGAGGAGAGGCAAGTAGGTAGGGACAGGGGTTGTGGGTAGTTTTCAGGGACCTCCAGCACCCGGACCCCAGCTCCCTGACACAGTAATGTAAGTGTGATTTTCTCGCAAAATGGATTGCAGTCTCAAAAAAATCGTGGCTTCTCCTCTTCAGCGCTGTGAATGCGAACACTTTCTGGCACTTCAGTTAACCAGATTCTGGTGCACAATGATTCCAATGCTGCCATGCGCCTCTTTTCTAGCGCACGGCCAGTCTTCTCCTTTCCGCTTCTCCCATTGGCCATTGTCATTTGTAAGAGGGGAGCAGGACACCGCTTACCCCTCTACCATTGGATTAGTGCAGAGCCATAATACATCCATGTGCATGATTGCTACATTTTGAATGAAGTGAAGCTTCCAAGATGCAAGACATTTTGAACCCTTGAATCAGACCAGTTCAGATCTAAAGAGCCCTACACATTGCTATAAGGGGGTGATCATCCATAGACATCTGCAGTAAGCTCCTTCGTTCTGTACTTGGTGTTCTTGTCTACAGCTTATACTTGTTAAAGACTCTCTGGCCATTAGCATTACCTGCCAAAACCTTCCATTACCTGAACGAATGCCTCCATAATGCATCGAATAAATAGCCAGACGGAGATGCCCTGTCTATATCTGAATAAAATATGCCGCAGGAAGTCTCCTGAATATTCGCCCGAGGCTCTTCATTTGCCTGTTCGTCAGCTTTACTTGTCATATGTAGAGGAATGGCCTCAGCTCTCCCACTGTAACCGATCATAGCGGACAGCAGAGGAAAATCAGATGCTGGAAGGTTTTACTGCTACTGCCGAGACACGGTGAAAGAAATGTCACCATATCCGAATGTCCTTAAAGGAGGAGGACTTGCTACTGGGAGCTTAAAGGTGACATGAATTTTGGGTTCCATGCTATTTTGGCTATTACATCTCGCGCAAAAGGGAAATTAGTTTGAATTTGCAAAATAAACGCAGATGGAGACAAGATTCCAGAAGAGACAATGGCACTGCTGTGATGGACGCTCCAGGAGTCACAAGTCCATGGCAGGCATTGAAGCCATTGGTGGGAGTCCCATATGACACCATAGCGATGACTGAGATGCTATATATCATAAAGAATAGTAACATAGTTCGTTAGGCCGAATGAAGACAATGTCCATCCAGTCCAGCCTGTTTATCCTCCTGTGTTGATCCAGAAAAAGGCAAAAAACCACAAAAGCAGAAGAATAGGTTAATTAAAGGGATTTTCTGAACCCCAGCTGTCGGGATCATGAAGGGAAGTTTCGTTTGGCTCACACAAATCCCATGTTGTTCCCATTCTGCCGATGCCCAGCTCCCCGCTGGTCTTCGCTTCTAGTTGTATAGTGATGGCTTCCCAATACAGGGACATGTTTTCACTGGAGGTGATCTCCAGTCGAATGGAGCTGTTGCTGGCTACAGACCATCACATGTCCCTTGTGTCCGTGGCACACTGGCAGCAATAGGAAGTGAAGACCAGCAGGGCTCCGTGCGCTGGTGAAATGGAAGTGACGGGGAGGCGATGGTGGCTTTTTTATGTTATTACACCACTCCAAGGCCGGGCTCACATGACTGTATGTTTACTGCGTGATACACGGGCTCTGTACGTCTGTAACTCTCGGGCATTCAATCACATTGCCTTCCGCAGTTCTGATCACATCAGCGTGTCGGCATCGCGTAATACACGAGTGCAAAAAATTAGGCAGCGTGTTCTATTTTGCTGCGTATGTACACAAGAGAGAGCCCATTGTCCTCTATGGGTGCGTATATATACGTGTACCCAATACGCAATTTTATTGCATATTGGCAGTGGATATATGATGGCGTGGGAAATCTAAACAAAAAAAATGGTGAACTGCGCATTACAGCGTGCGTGCATACACGGTCATGTGCAGTACAATTTCTCTGCCGTACGCAGCAGTACGCAGGGTCACAGCCGGCTACACAGCTGAAAAAATGGTGTAAAACACTGCAGGAACCCCCAGCGTTTAACGCTTATGGCCGTGTGAAACCAGGCTAAGGGGGCATTTACATGGGCGAGCGCAATATTGGTCTGACAAACCCGGATATCGCACTTGTAAACCCCCAATTTTTATGTGACTGCAATGCATGTTGTGAGTAAATCGCATCATCACTCACATCGCTGCACTTACACTTTTCCTAACACTTAAAAATCGCCCATTATTCCCTATGGGACCAAAAACACATCACATTCACATGCAATTCTTTTTGCTTCCATAGGGAAGAATGGGCGATTCCTCAACAGAATCACAGAAAAATAGGACAAGCTGCAGTTTTTCTCTCCCATCGCTCACAGCGAGACAAAGATCTCACATCTAAATGCAGCCATTAAAAAATGAGTTCTTTTACCGTGCGATTTCTGAGCATCTCACAACGTACAGACCAACGCTGGCCAATCAGAGAGGAGCTGTGCTGAAATGAAAGTCTAACACGCTACCATTGCACAGTTTGCATCAGGCAGACAGAGAATTGCAACAGCCATCTTGGAAGCCAAAAAATGGGACCTGGAAATGGGACCAAGGGACAATTGTAGTGGCTCAGTACAACGGGGCCCCTCCTGAATGGTGTGTCCGCTCAGTCTTGTGTTGTCAGTGTCTTTCATGTTGCAAGATTGGTGTGCATTGCATAGCTGCAGCACTTAAAGGGTTTAGAGTCTGGTACGTGAGCTGACTGTCTGGAAAATGTATCTTTTGTCTGTCATGTGACCAAGTCCATATATGTGTTTGCAAGGTGTTGGAGTTCTGCACTTTGGTGTTGGTGAGAGGAGGACAAGACAGCTGTCTGTGGGTACCTTCGACCCACAGACACAGAATGGGGGAGGCCGAGTGGATGGCCTAGTGAATGTTGTGGACTTCTCCCCAGAAGTTCTGCAGCGTGCTTCCGTCCGTGGACTTGTCACCGGTTACCCTCCGGGTGGGAGATGGTAGAGCCACCGTGACAGGGCCGAAACTCTACCCCGCTGTCTCCTAGGCCGTGGCTCGCTCCTCGGTCACTGCAGAGCATGAGTTAATTTTGGCGTGGCATTAACCTGATGAACCTCGTGCATGTACTAAAGGAACTAAGTAATACTGAAAATCTGCTAAAAGAGATGCTCTCCCGCCATTTTTCCTGATGTGGATGGATTTTTGCCTGCGCAGTGCTTAGCGAAGTTATTTTCACTTCCAAGGCCCTCTGTTTCTCTCAGTCGTTGAGGACAAGATCCCTCCGACTCTTACAAATAGATCGCGGGTCCTTTGAGCCTACGGACATTCATCAGAGTGGTGCCAGACTGAGTGGCGTGGCTAAAATGCTGCAAGAAGGTTCTGATTTGTATGTGGCGGAGATGCGCTACCGTCTACTAAGGGGCTGTGTGCTGTTATTGGATTGTATAGACTTGCTTGCAATACACAGTGAGCAACCGTTGGGATTTATCGACTGTGATACTGGGGTGGGTCAATATGGCGCCCAGGCCCCATGTCCTTCAGGGAGTGTCGAGCCCGTGAAAAGTTCCCACCACTCAATTCCCGCCAAGGCTAGAGAAAAAGTAGGGGAGGGGGCTCGCCCCGCTGTGGAGCAACAGTCTGCGGCAAGGGACCATACAGAGAAGGAGTTTCCCTCTGCTTCCAGCGATCCACTGGACTTGTCCTCGCAGTCAGACAAAAGCGCTTTACCTGACAGGATGGTTCTGCAGCCAGTGAACCAATTCCCTGTTGGTCCGGGATCGCAGACTGCTACTACTTCTACTTCTTGTCCGGGAAGACTAACCTCTCCAGAACCAAGCTAGCGGATGCGGGCTTTTCCCGCTCATTACACACCACCCAAGATCTGTCCTCGGAGATTACAACACTACTGGACTGCTACTGGCGAGATGGAAAGACGTTACCCTCCGTGGATCTTGGTGCTTATTTGAACAGAGTAGTTAGAGATTTGCTTCCGCCGCATCCGTGGCCCTTCATGAAGGTGTTCGGTGATCAAAATTTCTCATTCGCCTTTGTGGGTGAGCCTATCTGTCGACCAACGAGCCCGCCTCCAGGAAATCCTCCACCGCCCTGTGTGGTTACGCGAAGCCCTTCTTCAGGATTTCGGCAGAGACTTAGAGGATATCGGCAGAGACCCAATGATACAGGGTTCCCTACTGAGTCGGAGATTGAAGAACCCATTGCCACGCACCGGATCACTACGTGGTGTTGATAGACTCTTGTTCAGAGACTCCTGAATTTGTGAGACCGTTTATGTTCTTGTTGCACTTTGTTCTTTTCAGGACATTTTAAAAAAGACTCTTGTTATTTTGTCCCAGTTTTGCCCTAAAGAAGAAAAGGACTTGAAAAATGTTTTATTCCTATCCAAGAATCGTTAGTAATGGGATTTATATTGCATTTATCTGCTAATGTTATGCAACGATTAATAATGGTTAAGAAATGTGCAGGAGGGTAAAGAAAGTGTGGAGTAAAGTTTGCTTGCCTCCCTCATGTATGCAAATTGAGTGGGAGTTCCCTGTCTACAAGTCTTCCTAGGTGTTGGCATGTTTCTTTACCTGTCCCGGGGGAATCATCCACAATACACTTCTTCCTTTTCACTCAGTTGGGAGTATTTACCTAAGGTTAACTTACTACCCTTCCGGAATAGTGATGAATAAATGAATGTAAATGACAGTTGCTCTGTGTAAACACGGCCACCAACTAGGTGACAAGCGAGAAGTTATTCTCTAGCTGCTTCGTTTCAGCTTCCCTATAAATAATCGCTGGGTGATTGATTTCTGGCCCCTCCATAATTGTCATACATGTCATGTCTTTAATGTAGATGCACTGTGTAAAATGACTAGTCTGCAGTTATGTGTATTGCACAGCTGCAGCATATGAGAGGTTAATGTCTGAATGTAGCTGGGATATGTCTGGAAAAATATCTATATCTGTCTAGTCACGTGATGTCTGTAGGAGTCCGGGATCTTCAACGGTAGTGAGAGGAGTGAGACTGCCGGACACATGGGGGTACCTTTAACCCTCATGTGGTGAAGAGAATGGAGGCTGAAGAAAGGTATCCTGATGTCCCAAATAATAGAGACAGGGAAAAAATGATAAATAACAGGAGTAACTCACCTGGCACTAGGCGGGACCCCAAATAAATAGATGTACCCGCCTGCACCAGAGGTCCTGGTAGGCTCTACACTGATGTCGTTCAGTTCCAACAGTGATCCATATCTCATGGAGAGCAGCAGCTAAAGATACCCCATATGAAGTTTCCAAATGGGGGGATAACAATCAAGAAGTGATGAAAAATGTATCCGCGCTCGTGCTGTGGTCCTTATATATCAATAGGAGTAATGCATAAGATTAAATCCAAGGATAGAGTCCGACAATTCCTTTATACCTCGCAAGTAAGGGAACTCCATAGAAAACATAGTCCAGTATACAATTCCAGTTCCATAGTCCAGTATACAGTTTTCCAGCTCCTGTCCGTTTCCAGGGTCTGAGGTACTAAAGTTAATTGTGTGTGTGGACTTCATTTCTCGGCCGAGGATCATACTGGTGTGTAAAGAACGGTGGCGTCGCGTGTGACAAGTGTACAATGCACCACACACATACAGGTAACCGCTGTCCCAGTGTTGCCTAAAAGAGGCCTAGAGGTATTTGGGCCGAGGTTCCGTGCGGCCCTCCGGGGAGCAGTCTGGTAAGAGGCACCGTGACAAGTGCCAACTCTACCCTTCCAGCTCCTCAGCTCAGGCCTCATGTCTAGGTGTCCGCTGGGACACTGCAATATCATTAGTATACTAGCCCATTGTAACCGGGCCCTCCCCCCCCCCCCCCTATACAATCCTATCATATTAGGGCGAATGCCCCCAGACGAATTTCTGCCGCGTTACACCGCAGCTATTAGGTTCTATTGAACCTAATAGCTCAACATTCGCGCTGCAGAATTCTGCAGTGTGAAATAAACTGTGACATGTTTTTAATGCGGCGGAAATACTCGCGGACGGCTTCCATTGTAGTCAATGGAAGCCGGCCGTCACTCTATACTTCTGCTGTCAGCACAGCGGATGTATCGCGTGAATACGTGACGCCGCCCGCGTCATCCTGTGGAGATTACCAATGGATAGATTAGTCCACGGAGGATTCTTCACAAATTATCCATCTTTATTCCTGCAGCGTTTTGACCCATTCTGGGTCTTTTTCAAGTCCGTGTCATCCGGGAGGTGAGCATGGGGTCCTTGGGGGGCCGCTGTGATGGACTCCGCTGCGATATTCTGCTGGTGGAGCCTGTCATGGCCGTGGGCATGAGTCCTTATAATATATTATATCATGTGATTTTCTGTTATCTATATTCTATGTTTTCTTTTGATTATTGCAAACTTCACATATATTTATGTATTTCTTTCATATTTCTCATTATTATCATCAACGCTCCAGCTATCACACATTTATTATCTTTTGGTTATTGTTTTTTGATCTGATTTAATTCTTACACCTTAGGCCGGCTTCACACTATAGGGGTCAGATTCCGCATGCGGGATCCCACAGTGGATTCTGACTGTGAAGCCGGCAGGTGACCCCGCGTACCTGTGGTTTCTGTATTGCAGATGACCGCGGACGCTCACTATTGGTCATGCGCAGCACAATTATTTTTTTTCAATATTTGTATTTCCCGCGCTGTCACTTAGAGATGATGTAGGTACCCGCAGGCTGTATGCAATTATAATTGTGTATGGGCTGCAGGTCGGACGGCCTCCATTGACTTCAGTCTGCAGCAAAATAGATCATGCTATGATTTATCCTCAGATCACGGAACACACAATTAATATCCATGAGATATAAATGCCTTTCAATGCGTGCGATTTGCTGCGGATCCTCTGAGCGGACGCCGATCATGTATTCCGCAGGAGGTTCAATAAAGTTCAATTTATTCTTCTTCTTGTCTACTAAAGAGTTTGTCTAGTTGTAAATTACTGATAGCTTATCCTCAGAATAAGTCATCAATAATAGACTGACCCACTGATCAGTTTTGCTTGGTTACTGTGTTCATACAACAAGCTTATTTCTGCAGGAAGCAGACAGCTCAGTTCTCACTGCAGTGGCCAGGCTTGATATTGCAGGCCAAGTTCCCATTCACTTCAATGCAAACTGAGACTGCAATACCAAGCCTGGCCACTACAGTGAGAATAGAGCTGTCTGCTTCCTGCAGAAATAGGCTCAGTACACAAACACGCCAGCCCAGTTAACAACTGATTGGCGGGGGTCCTTAGCAACGGATCCCTGTCAATCTACTATTGATGACCTATCCTGCTGATAGGCCATGTATAGGTTACAGCTGTGCAACCCCTTTAATGTTGACTTCATTTGCAATGTTATCTCGCCTGATCCTTCTTTCTGTTCCCTTTTTTTCTTTCTTCACTTCTTTTATACAGTTATTGTGGCCCTTTAGTTTTACGCCCGAGCTTAACTGGTGAAGAACCCTTTCACCTCAAAACGCATTTTACTACCACCAATAAAAGTGTTATTGTGAGATGCAATCATTATTGGCAGGCTGCGCCGTAGACAAGGCCTTTTCTTCCGGTTATTTGGCACTCTTATCGATGCTAGCGGCTGTGTCTGCAGCTTGTTCCATTCATAGGCACTATGGCCCCTTCACTGCGCCAATGGTGGGGGCCTTGGAGGTCGCATCTCCACCGATCAAACATTGACTTCCTATGGATAGGCCATCGAAGATAATATCCTGTTGAACCCCTTTAAATGTGATAAAGCAGAAAAATACGGCCATCCAGTACTTGCTGATACTTGCCAGAGCAAATGCGATCAGTTCTTGTTTTCGGATGCCAGGAGAGCTGCTATCAGTTACAGGAACATGGACGTCTTCACTCTCTTCCAGTTATTAGAGGGACAGCGGCGGTGCCGTGCCAAGCAATTTGATCCGATTCCACCAATGAAATTAATAATTCTGCAGCATATTCTTAAATGCCATTTAATAAGTGCCAGACGCAGCCGTCCCAGAGAGTTCCAGGACTCCTCTCTGCGATGACATTACAATCCAGACGCTCGTCTACCAGGGAGGAGTAAATGACTAAATGACTAACCTCGGCAGATGCAGGAGAGGCTGGAGATAAAGAGCAGATAAAACCGTGCAGAGACAATAGCTGCAGGGCGCTCCGTGCTGTTCAGATCACCGCTGCGTGCGCCATCTTACTACCACCGCTGACTGCGTAGTAAAGGCCTTTTACACCAGCTGACAAATCATTCAGTGCATCTGTAGTGGCCCAGTACATTCTTTCCTGGCTCCCTCCATAATGTCATACATGTATGTCTTATGTAGATGCACTGTGCAAAACTGCCTTGTCATTCTGTAATGTGTATTGCACAGCTGCAGCAAATGATGGGTTAATGTCTGCAAAATGTGAGCTGACTGTCTGCAAATGTATCAAATCATGTCCTGTCAGAGAGAGGGCGTGAGTTGAGCGTGTGTGTTCTAGTGGCAATGTCCAATGCAGAGGTACTATTTTCTTACTTGTTCACGCTCGCGGATCCTGAAGTCTGGGACCACAGGGTGGAGGTACTCATCTTCAAGTCATTTCACACTAAAGCATCTTGAAGCCGCAGACTGCTGAGTGGAGGTAGGCTTCTTCAATTCTTTTCACACACGGGCGTCTGGAGTTTGGATCACCTTGTGGAGGTACTCCTATTCAAGTCTGTCTATGTTATTATCTTTACCTGAACTTGGAAGTACTGTATATAAATTGCCTTGCATTGTTAAAGTCCTGTTTTCAAGTAAAGTTATTCCAGGCCCTGACCGTTCCCAGGGACCGGAAGTACTCTATTACTGTCTGCGGCTCATTTATTCTCCGCCGATGTGGATACCGGAATGGTGGAATCACCCGTGACAACCGCAATCCCTGTTCTACCATCTATTAGGCATCCCTATCTTAGGGGTGTCCAGAAAAAGCCCAGCGCTGCCTTGACTGCGTGCATCCCTCTGGGAGGGAGCGTGGTAAGTGCCGCTGTGACAGTCCAGCATCTTGCCCTCCCAGCTCCTCAGCGTATGCCATGTGTCCGGGGTCACCCGACGGGACGCTGCACGTCCAGCAGGAATCTGGATAACTATTGTGCAGTGTAAATGCAGCCCCGACTGAACAGCGGACAGCAATTCGGTCGCTTCTCATTCGTCGTTCAGTTTCTGCTTGCTGCC
Source organism: Eleutherodactylus coqui (assembly GCF_035609145.1). Classification (NCBI taxonomy): domain Eukaryota; kingdom Metazoa; phylum Chordata; class Amphibia; order Anura; family Eleutherodactylidae; genus Eleutherodactylus; species Eleutherodactylus coqui. The sequence goes on from NC_089840.1 coordinate 9,740,870, forward strand.
ATGGGATTCTATGACAGCTTCACTGCGCAAAATGTGCGAAAATAGAACAGGTCATATTTTTTTCTGTGTGCGCGAAATGTACGCACAAAACACGCTTAGGAGAACGAACCCATTAAAATCAGGGGGGTGTATTGTCTGTATTTAGCGTGCACAGATTTTGTTTGCACAAATACGGATGTGTGACACCACCCTTAAGGAGTCGTTACATGTAGGGCTCATTCACAAAAGTGAAATTGCAACAAATTTTGCGTTCTAATAAATCTGTCTAAAGACCTCCCTCATCTGTAACCCCGCCCCCTTTTTAGATACTTGTGAAAAGTGAAGTGAGAGGCGCAACATCTGTTTTTTTTTGGTACAAATCTAAATTATGTTGTGCTCAAAAAAGGCACAACTTCTGCCAGAATTCTGGTACCAAAAGTAAATGTGCTCCATTGTGCTTACTACACAGCCATAGACTAACATCAGGCATGTAACTTGAACAGACTGGAAAAAACTTTGAATGGGGCCCCATTTGAACATAAACGTTGACCATATAATGGTGGATTTCAGTACCATTATATCTATTGATTAGAGGTGATGTCCTCTCTAACTGCAGTCATTCACTTTTCCCATCTCTTCCATCTAACCCAGACCATCATGAGGACTTCTCCTGGCCACAAGTTGTCTCTAGAGAATTTGATATGCGGATATCTTTGGCTCCCACCCTTTTTATATGTTTGCACCAGGTGTGTCAAGCTCATTTTCCTCCTCAGCGCCGCTCTCCTCGCTGCAGAGATCATGTTCTCTGCAGTTTTCTTCCCTCCTCCACAGCTGTTACAGTCTGCAATCGGCACTCCTCTATTACTGTCTGCATTACTGAAACATAACAAGCCGATAGAAGATTGCCTACTGACAGCTGCACGGAGGTGAGGGAAATTTGTGCACAGCTGGCAGGCCACAGAAAATGAGGCGGCAGTCCTTGTGTTTGACACCTGTGGTCTAGACAATCTTTCTATCCATAGTGCCCTAAACTCTGATAGTGTTCCGCCTTTTGTGCCTTCTGTAGGCCCCACATAGTGGATGTTAAAATTCTGCAACAACTATTCCACAAGATATCCTTAAGGCCGCCTGCAGAAGGGCGGAAATTCCGTAGGGGGATTCCCTGCAGAATTTCCGCCCGTACACGCCTGCATAGGATTGCATTACAAAACAAAATCCTATGCAGGCGGCCGCGGTTTGTCTGCACGCTATAGGGGACCTTATTACCAATCAAGCCACTGTGGGGTTCACTTTTACTATACTGTCTTACAATTAACCTCTTCCAATCCACTGTATGACATCTTAAGACATTATGATTTAAAGTTGTACAGCTCCAATGTTGGAAGATGCCCATTAGAGATGAGCGAGCACCAAAATGCTCGGGTGCTCGTTACTCGAGACGAAATTTTCGCGATGCTCGAGGGTTCGTTTCGAGTAACGAACCCCATTGAAGTCAATGGGCGACTCGAGCATTTTTGTGTATCGCCGATGCTCGCTAAGGTTTTCATTTGTGAAAATCTGGGCAATTCAAGAAAGTGATGGGAACGACACAGAAACGGATCGGGCAGGCGAGGGGCTACATGTTGGGCTGCATCTCAAGTTCCCAGGTCCCACTATTAAGCCACAATAGCGGCAAGAGTGCTCCCCCCCCCCAAACAATTTTTACTTCTGAAAAACCCTCATTAGCAATGCATACCTTAGCTAAGCACCACACTACCTCCAACAAAGCACAATCACTGCCTGCATGACACACCACTGCCACCTCTCCTGGGTTACATGCTGCCCAACCCCCCCCCCCCCCCCCCCCGCACGACCCAGTGTCCACAGCGCACACAGTGTGCCCTCATGCCACACGCTGGCCTCATAACCACACCACCCTCATGTCTATTTATAAGTGCATCTGCCATGAGGAGGAACCGCAGGCACACACTGCAGAGGGTTGGCATGGCCAGGCAGCGACCCTCTTTAAAAGGGGCGGGGTGATAGCCCATAATGCTGTAAGGAAGCAATGAGAAATCCAATCCTGTGCCACCTCCAACAGGAGCTGCACACATGGGCATAGCAATGGGGAACCCATGTGCCACACAGTATTCATTCTGTCAAGGTGTCTGCATGCCCCAGTCTGACCGGGGTTTTTTATAAATAGTCACAGGCAGGTACAACTCCACAATGGGAATTCCGTGTGCACCCACACCATGGGTGGCTCTCTGGAACCCACCGGCTGTACATAAATGTATCCCATTGCAGTGCCCAGCACAGCTGAGATAACGTCAGGTTTAATGCAGGTGGGCTTTGGCCCACACTGCATGCCCCAGACAGACTGGGGTTCTTTAGAAGTGGACACATGCAGTTACAACTCCCTGTGGACCGACAGCATGGGTGGGTCCTAGGAAGCCACCGGCGGTACATAAATATTTCCCATTGCAGTGCCCAGCACAGCTGAGGTAACGTCAGGTTTAATGCAGGTGGGCTTCGGCCCACACTGCATGCCCCAGTCAGACTGGGGTTCTTTAGAAGTGGACACATGCAGTTACAACTCCGTGTGGACCGACAGCATGGGTGGGTCCCAGGAAGCCACCGGCGGTACATAAATATATCCCATTGCAGTGCCCAGCACAGCTGAGGTAACGTCAGGTTTAATGCAGGTGGGCTTCGGCCCACACTGCATGCCCCAGTCAGACTGGGGTTCTTTAGAACTGGACACATGCAGTTACAACTCCTTGTGGACCGACAGCATGGGTGGCTCCCTGGAACCCACCGGCAGTACATAAATATATCCCATTGCAGTGCCCAGCACAGCTGAGGTAACGTCAGGTTTAATGCAGGTGGGCTTCGGCCCACACTGCATGCCCCAGTCAGACTGGGGTTCTTTAGAAGTGGACACATGCAGTTACAACTCCGTGTGGACCGACAGCATGGGTGGGTCCCAGGAAGCCACCGGCGGTACATAAATATATCCCATTGCAGTGCCCAGCACAGCTGAGGTAATGTCAGCTTTAATGCAGGTGGGCTAAAAATTACTAGGATTACACTGTAGGCGAGGGCCCAAAAAAATTGGTGTACCAACAGTACTAATGTACCTCAGAAAAATTGCCCATGCCCAACCAAGAGGGCAGGAGAAACCCATTAATCGCTTTGGTTAATGTGGCTTAATTTGTAACTAGGCCTGTAGGCAGCCCAGTTAAAATAAAAATTGGTTCAGGTGCAAGTTTCAATGCTTTAATGAGGACTGAGCCTTGTGGGCCTAAGAAAAATTGCCCGTTCGGCGTGATTACGTCAGGTTTCAGGAGGAGGAGCAGGAGGAGGAGGATGAATATAATACACAGATTGATGAAACTAAAAGGTCCCGTTTTTTATGGTGATAGAGAACGATGCTTCCATCCGCGGGTGCAGCCTACGTATTGCTTAGGTATCGCTGCTGTCCGCTGGTGGAGAAGAGAAGTCTGGGGAAATCCAGGCTTTGTTCATCTTTATGATTGTAAGCCTGTCGGCACTGTTGTTTGACAGGCGAGTACGCTTATCCGTGATGATTCCCCCAGCCGCACTAAACACCCTCTCTGACAAGACGGTAGCCGCAGGACAAGCAAGCACCTCCAGGACATACAGCGCGAGTTCAGGCCACGTGTCCAGCTTCGACACCCAGTAGTTGTAGGGGGCAGAGGCGTCACAGAGGACGGTCGTGCGATTGGCTACGTACTCCCTCACCATCCTTTTACAGTGCTCCCGCCGACTCAGCCTTGACTGGGGAGCGGTGACACAGTCTTGCTGGGGAGCCATAAAGATGTCAAAGGCCTTGGATAGTGTTCCCCTGCCTGTGCTGTACATGCTGCCTGATCTCCGCGCCTCCCCTGCTACCTGGCCCTCGGAACTGCGCCTTCTGCCACTACCGCTGTCGGATGGGAATTTTACCATCAGTTTGTCCACCAGGGTCCTGTGGTATAGCATCACTCTCGAACCCCTTTTCTCTTCGGGTATGAGAGTGGAAAGGTTCTCCTTATACCGTGGGTCGAGCAGTGTGTACACCCAGTAATCCATAGTGGCCAGAATGCGTGTAACGTGAGGGTCACGAGAAAGGCATCCCAACATGAAGTCAGCCATGTGTGCCAGGGTACCTGTACGCAACACATGGCTGTCCTCACTAGGAAGATCACTTTCAGGATCCTCCTCCTCCTCAGGTCATACACGCTGAAAGGATGACAGGCAAGCAGCATGGGTACCCTCAGCAGTGGGCCAAGCTGTCTCTTCCCCCCCCCCCCTCCTCATGCTCCTCCCCCTCCTCCTCCTCAACGCGCTGAGATATAGACATGAGGGTGCTCTGACTATCCAGTGACATACTGTCTTCCCCCGCCTCCTTTTCCGAGCGCAAAACGTCTGCCTTTATGCTTTGCAGGGAACTTCTCAAGAGGCATAGCAGAGGAATGGTGACGCTAATGATTGCAGCATCGCCGCTCACCATCTGGGTAGACTCCTCAAAGTTTCCAAGGACCTGGCAGATGTCTGCCAACCAGGCCACTCTTCTGTAAAGAATTGAGGAGGCTGACTCCCACTACGCTGCCCATGTTGGAGTTGGTATTCCACTATAGCTCTACGCTGCTCATAGAGCCTGGCCAACATGTGGAGCGTAGAGTTCCGCCGTGTGGGCACGTCGCACAGCAGTCGGTGCACTGGCAGATTAAACCGATGTTGCAGGGTGCGCAGGGTGGCAGCGTCCGCCTTGGACTTGCAGAAAGGTGCACTGAGCCGGCGCACCTTTCCGAGCAGGTCTGACAAGCGTGGGTAGCTTTTCAGAAAGCGCTGAACCACCAAATTAAAGACGTGGGCCAGGCATGGCACGTGCGTGAGGCAGCCAAGCTGCAGAGCCGCCACCAGGTTACGGCCGTTGTCACACACGACTATGCCCGGTTGGAGGCTCAGCGGCGAAAGCCAGCGGTCGGTCTGCTCTGTCAGACCCTGCAGCAATTCGTGGGCCGTGTGCCTCTTCTCTCCTAAACTGAGTAGTTTCAACGCGGCCTGCTGACGCTTGCCCACCGCTGTGCTGCCACGCCGCCCGACACCGACTGCTGGCGATGTGCTGCTGCTGATACATCTTGATTGCGAGACAGAGGTTGCGTAGGAGGAGGAGGAGGGTGGTTTAGTGGAGGAAGCATACACCGCCGCAGATACCACCACTGAGCTGGGGCCCGCAATTCTGGGGGTGGGTAGGACGTGAGCGGTCCCAGGCTCTGACTCGGTCCCAGCCTCCACTAAATTCACCCAATGTGCCGTCAGGGAGATATAGTGGCCCTGCCCGCCTGTGCTTGTCCACGTGTCCGTTGCTAAGTGGACCTTGGCAGTAACCGCGTTGGTGAGGGCGCGTACAATGTTGCGGGAGACGTGGTCATGCAGGGCTGGGACGGCACATCAGGAAAAGTAGTGGCGACTGGGAACCCAGTAGCGCGGGGCCGCCGCCGCCATCATGTTTTTGAAAGCCTCCGTTTCCACAAGCCTATACGGTAGCATCTCCAGGCTGATAAATTTGGCTATGTGCACGTTTAACGCTTGAGCGTGCAGGTGCGTGGCTGCGTACTTGCGCTTGCGCTCAAACACTTGCGCTAGCGACGGCTGGACGGTGCGCTGAGAGACATTGCTGGATGGGGCCGAGGACAGCGGAGGTGAGGGTATGGGTGCAGGCCGGGAGACGGTAGTGCCTGTGTCCTGAGAGGGGGGTTGGATCTCAGTGGCAGGTTGGGGCACAGGGGGAGAGGCAGTGGTGCAAACCGGAGGCGATGAACGGCCTTCGTCCCACCTTGTGGGGTGCTTGGCCATCATATGTCTGCGCATGCTGGTGGTGGTGAGGCTGGTGGTGGTGGCTCCACGGCTGATCTTGGCGCGACAAACCTTGCACACCACAGTTCGTCAGTCGTCTGCACTCTCAGTGAAAAACTGCCAGACCTTTGAGCACCTCGGCCTCTGCAAGGTGGCATGGCGCGAGGGGGCGCTTTGGGAAACAGTTGGTGGATTATTCGGTCTGGCCCTGCCTCTACCCCTGGCCACCGCACTGCCTCTTCCAACCTGCCCTGCTGCTGCACTTGCCTCCCCCTCTGAAGACCTGTCCTCAGTAGGCTTAGCAAACCAGGTGGGGTCAGTCACCTCATTGTCCAGCTGCTCTTCCTCCGAATCATCTGTGCGCTCCTCCCTCGGACTTATTGCAATTACTACTACCTGAGTGATAGACAACTGTGTCTCATCGTCATCGTCCTCCTCACCCACTGAAAGCTCTTGAGACAGTTGCCGGAAGTCCCCAGCCTCATCCCCCGGACCCCGGGAACTTTCCAAAGGTTGGGCATCGGTCACGACAAACTCCTCCGGTGGGAGAGGAACCATTGTTGCCCATTCTGGGCAGGGGCCCGAGAACAGTTCCTGGGAGTCTGCCTGCTCCCCAGAATGTGTCATTGTAATGGAGTGAGGAGGCTGGGAGGAAGGAGGAGCAGCAGCCAGAGGATTCAGAGTTGCAGCAGTGGACGGCGTAGAAGTCTGGGTGGTCGATAGATTGCTGGATGCACTTTCTGCCATCCACGACAGGACCTGCTCACACTGCTCATTTTCTAATAAAGGTCTACCGCGTGGACCCATTAATTGTGAGATGAATCTGCGGACGCCAGAAACGTGCCTCTCTCCTAATCCCGCAGCGGTCGGCTACGATACACCTGGATCAGGAGCTCGGCCTGTGCCCACACCCTGACTTGGGCCTCCGCGTCCTCGCCCGCATCCACGTCCTCTAGGCCTACCCCTACCCCTCAGCATGGTGTATTACCAGTTGTGCAGAAACAGAACGCTGTAATTAAATGTGCCGCTTATTGGCCTGTGGTTGGAGGCTGACTTTGCTTACGGAATGCACAGCAGAGCCAGGAAACAATTTTGCGCGCGCCTGCACTGAGACGTAGGTGCGTATGACTGAGCTAGTGGAATTCACAGCGCAGAAGCAGTCAAGTGGCCAAAGGGCAGTGGTACGCCTTAAGTATTTTGCTTCTATTTTTTTAAATGCTGAGCTGATACAGCAGACAGATACTGTAGGCATAATATTATGTATACTTTTTCCCTCTGGCGGGATGACGGCGGTGATGTAACGGAGACAGCAGAGCCAGGAAACAATTTTGCGCAAGCCTGCTGTAACGCTTAGCTGCATATTAATTAGGACTACTACCCCCAGCAGACACGCAGTAAACTGAAGACGGTCACAGGCAGCCCAAATATAGTATTTTTTCCCATTTTTTAAAAAAAAGCCCACTGCCTATATAGCCTGTATATCTCTTTCCCTGCCTCACCAGTACTGCCCCTATACTCTGTACAATGACTGCAGACTGAGGACGCAACACTGCTCACAGCAGCCTCAACAGTACTGCACACAGTCAGATGTGGCCCTAAGAAGGACCGTTGGGGTTCTTGAAGCCTAATATTACACCTAACACTCTCCCTATAGCAGCTCCGGCACCAGCAGCACTTTCCCTGATCTCTGTCAGAATGCATCTGTGGCGAGCCGCGGGCGGGCAGATTTAAATACTCAGGTGACACCTGATCTCGCCAGCCACTCACTGCAGGGGGGTGGTATAGGGCTTGAACGTCGCAGGGGGAAGTTGTAATGCCTTCCCTGTCTTTCTATTGGCCAGAAAAGCGCGCTAACGTCTCAGAGATGAAAGTGAAAGTAACTCAAACATCGCGTGGTGCTCGCCTCTAGTAACGAGCATCTCGAACACCCTAATACTCGAACGAGTATCAAGCTCGGACGAGTACGCTCGCTCATCTCTAATGCCCATCAGGGTTCTCTTACTGTATATTGCCAGCCTCTCTGCTGTTTGAGCCTATCCAGCGTGTCACCTCATGAAGTACTGGCTTTAGCCAGCATATAGCATCGTTGCATAACGGCAGAGAAAGAGTAACCCCCTAGGAAAACCAGGATACAAATTGGATTGGAAAGGGTTAACAATTAGAATCGGCCCTTTGAAGGCAACCATAAGGCTGATGTGCCCCTCAGTGAAAATGAGCTTGACACACCTGATCTAATGCATCAGATCACACAGGCATATTCCCGCAGCATAAAGGCGTCCAGCCAGGTGCTTTTACACCGGGCAGGAAAGATAGCCCTGGGACTATCTTCCAGGCCTGACTATGATCTGACTCCTATGTGAGCCAATGACAGCGGCTGGAGAAGGGAGGTGGGAGGGAGTTTAGCAGCATGACTACTAAACTCCCTCCTTCTTTTCTTCTCCTCTGCTCCGGCTGTTTGCAATGGGAGGGGGTGGGATGGAGCGGACTAAGCCCCGCCCCCTCCCATTGCTGGCTGTGGACAATGGCCGGGAAAGGGGCGGGAGCTTAGCTCCACCCCGCCCCCTTCCATTGCAAACAGCTGGAGGGGAGGAGAGAGGAGGTGAACCGGTGAGGGGGAAGGAACCAGAACTAAGCTGTCTCCCTCCGCCCAGCAACATATATGCTGGGCCCGTTGAGCATATGGTAGCGTATATCGGCCGGACGTGAAAACGTCGTCTGATATATGCTTGTGTGAATAAGCCCTTATGCTGCGTGATTAAAGGGGTATTCCAGGGAGAATACTATTGATGAGAGGTCATCAATAGTTGATTGGCTGGGGACCATCGCTGGAGACCCCGACCGATCAGCTGAGCGGGCGCATGCTGTCAGCGTCGCAAGTACACAGAGGTCTGAGCGGAAGCAGGGAGAATACTACTGATAGGTCCTCATTAGTATTCTCCCTGGAAAACCGCTTTAATGTTGCAAGACAAAAACAACGACAGAATTGATGTGTTTTTCTCCCGGCTCTCCAAAAAATGTTAATAATAGTCCTACAATCCATTATATGTACCGACCCCAGCACACCAATACAAACTACAGAAACTCTTATATGACAACTTCGGCTCTGCTACATCTGCAAGTGTTAATTAAGAAGCCGAGCCGAATGTTCTGTGCAGCACAGTAGATGTTAACCTCGGCAGCCGGCTCTTGCTAGACCTCTGTGATACAATCTATGGCGCGGCGGCGCAGTGTAGCGGCTGGATTATGAATTAGAGGTGACAGCGGGATCAGGGAGATTCGTAGCTGCTATCCTGGCTAAGCTGATATCTCAGGAGCTTGATGAACATATGGCCTGTTAATAATGCAGCGCTGGAGTTAAATGCTATTTTCTTCCAATTAATCCCTCTTCATAATACAGGATAAGATTTAATATTGTGGAAAAGCGCCCATGAGAACGGCGGCTGACGGCGATACATATGCGGCGTGATAAAGCATCCGACCAGGAGGCAGGACGGCTGAACGCTCCCCTTAAGGAAAAACGTTGCATTGCTCTTCCATTTGCAGATTCCTTCTGACTCCTGACATCTGTGTGCGGAGCTGCTAATGACTCCGGCTGCAGGATTTATCATCCCTGTATCTTGGTCTCTTTATGCAGATAGTTCTCAGGATCCGTATGCTGCTGCTCTAAACGAGGACTCGCTGGGGAGCAGGCTTTTTCAGACAACCTCCGGAGAAAGTGCAGCGGATCTGACATCCTAGCGCCATGCTATTACATTCTAGCAGTCCGCAGGGTCATAGTTAGTGGTCACCCACCAATCGGACACTGATGGCATATCCTATCAGCACATACACTGCATGATCACTTTATTAGACCCCCATCTAGTAGCTCGCTGGACTCCTTTGGCCTTCAGGACTTCAGCTAATCGGCGTGGCGATGATATCATTCTGCAGGAATATCGGCCCCTGCGGACAGGAAGCTTCTTGTAGTCGCTGCAGATTAGATGGCGGTGCTGACATGTTCTGACCAGCTGACAAGAAAGGGTCAGCGATTCATGCTGCTTTTGCCAAATTCTGACCTCCCATCAGCAACAGGAATCTGGATCCATCTGACCAGAAGATGTTCTTCCACTACTCGTTGATACAATTTTGCGCTCTTTTCTCCCATGGAATCTCGTCTTTATGTTTCCCTTAGATACAATATCAGTGGAACTGGTGAGGAGGCGAAGTATTGTCTCTGTCCACAGGATCCCCTTCTGCTAGACGCTTTCCTTGATTACGCCATTTTTGGTATACTCTCCACACTGTTAGGGTTCATTCACACAGAGACACGGCAGAGACCGCGAATGGGCTGCAATTGGTACTGCGCATGCCCAGGACTCCACAGACATGCGCAGTGTGATTTTTTTTCTTTAAATTCCCCACCTTGTTCAGAGCAGGAATGTATATGATATGTGGAGAATTAGAGCATGCTGCGATTGTGTATATCGCTACACAGCGGCCATATGAGGCGTGAATGGGAGAATAAAAGTTTATTGACTTTCATTGACTCCATTCACCGGGTTATACGCACCGGATATACATGGTGACAATACGCCCATGTGAATGAGCCCTTATATGCGTCCAACCCCCGCGGTTGGCAGTGAGATCCTTGCAACAGCTAGTCTAGCACAGATGACCGGCCTCGCTGGAAGTCGCTCCGATCGTTGGATTTCCCATCTAATGTGGGTTCACACGGAAACTGATCCACAGAAAACCTGTCACGTGATTTTATGCTCCGGGGTCACGGGGAGAATCACCATACGGGGAAGCGCCAATCATGAGAGGACCGGGGGCTCTGATAAAGGGGTCGAGGACTCTAATAAAGGGGCCATTCAGAGTAGTATCCCAAAATAGCGTAGTAACTAACAATCTAACAGCCCCGAGCGCCGTCCTCTCCTCCCACAGGATATAGCGTGTGTTTGAGGAGCAGGTTGTTTGCTGAAGGTGAGGTCTGCAGTTAAACAATAGCTGGAGCCAAGTGCCGCCTCGCCATATTGTTATTTGTAATAAAACAGTAACAGCTTCATAAATCGGATCCCAGCGCACACGGCCGACAGATGGAGGGAAATTAACGGCAACCTAGAAATTATTATGTTTATGGTTTATTTTGTATTATTCATAAATCACCATTTTTGAACATATGTTACGTTCTGTGTATTATTAGTAGTACAAAGTATCAATGTGCATCCTGTGTCCGCAGATGACCCCGGTCATGGTCAGACTGGTCCATCCGAGAACCAGAGGATCCTCCAGTGGGGCACACTCTGTAACAATAATGCCCACATAACAGTACGCACTCCAGTAGTTAACTTTCTCTGAGCATCCGCCAAACCCAGATTCATCCATCAGACACCCACATACGTAAGGGGGTTTTCCAGGACTAAAATACTGCTGACCAGATCCGCTGGATAGATCTCAGTATCTGATCGGTGGGAGTCCACCGCTTGGAATCCCTGCAGTGCTTGAGGCACACTGTATGACATGCCGTTCATCTGTCACAGCTGAGAGGCCGCCCGCACTGGCATATGTTCATCCGTGAAATGCACACTTTTTTTGGCCACTGCCATGGGAATGGAGCTGTCAGCTTCCTGCACAAATCAGCGTGGGTTCAGTAATCATCTGATCAGTGTTGGACTTAGGGGATAGACCCTGGCAACCTGATAGACCATCAGAAGTCTTCAACTGGACAACCCCTTTGTACAGCACTTCTACTGTGGACCACCTATCCTCAGGACAGGTCATCAATAATTGATTGACAGGGTCCACTGCTGATCAGCTGATCTCTTGTCCCGGTGGAAGCAGATAGCTCTGTCCATATTGCAGAGGGCCGGTTTGGTATTGCATTGAATTCAGGTTCTCTTCATACGGGGCAGTTCGGTTGCAATAAAAATCGCACCAAAAAGTGCATTGGTGAAACCAGGTGTGTTTTTACTATTGTAGTAAAATGTGGCAAAAAGCGCACACAGTTTTGCAAATGCACTTTTTGGTGCGGTTTTTATTGCAACCAAACTGCCCCGTGTGAAGGGAGCTTCAATCGGATCTGCACCTGCAATACCCACTTGGGCCACCGCAGTAAGGGCGGAGCTGTCTGCTTTCAGCACTGTGTGCACTGACAGCTAGCCCAGGGATTAGCTGATCAGTGCAGATCATAAGCCGCCGACCCCTGCTGATTAACTACTGAGCTCGTCAATAATAAAGGTCCCGGGCAACCCCTGTAAAAGGATCTGCTGATAACATCCTATATCAGACACTACAGGACACATTAGAGGACTTTTGGAGTCCGGGCCTCGGCGAGTCAGAGGTGTTTTACCAGAAGAAGAGGACTTCCATAATGTTAGGTAGGTGGTGGTAACATTCTGGATGATGGCGCACGCACTCCTGCAGGACTCTTCTTACTGCTCATAGTTCATTTCCGGATTGTTTCATATTGTAATGTTCCTCTGCTATGAATTAGTTATGGAGATGATTAACGAGCGGCGCAATTTATTCCGGGCCCTTAATGCAGGGGAATCTAATCTTCTCCTAATGACAACTCAGATCTAATCCAGTCTGAAGAGAAGGAAGTATTAGATATCTGCAGGGATACACGGTGCCAACTTACTGGGCTTCATCTATCATGGGTGCAGGGGTCACAGATACACCCGATGACCCCTCTACCACACACCAGCACTACATATAAGTGGGGCCGGGTACACATTTTGCTTTGTGCCCAGGAGCGTCAAGTTTATCTCATGGATTTCTAATTAACCCTTTAGTGACGCGGCCTATTTTTTGTCCTAAGGACGCAACGATTTTTGGGGGATTTTCATCTCCACTTTCCAAAACTTTTTAAATTTTTCCTTCCACACGGCCGTATGGGGTCTCGTTTTTTACAAGGTGAGGTGTAGTTCTCATTAGTAACATTTTTTGTGCTCATATAATGTATTGTATAACTTTTATTAATTTATTTGGAGGGCAGAGAGAAAAACACCGGAATCAGACCTGGTGCCCCCCAGAGACCCATACTCACCAGTCCGGATCCGCCATGAGTGTCTTGGCCAGTGAGCCGCGCCGGCGCTGGGCTATGACACGGATTCCTGCGATACTTCTGCAGTGACCACTGCACTGAATATTGCGAGACGGACGGCTCCCATTGATTGCTTAAGAAATAATTAGTTTAGATCGATGGGCTGTGACGAGCGCTATAAACAAGTATCCAATCCTCCGAGAGTATCTGCCGGCTATAATCATCTTTATAGTAAAATACTGTATTCTCTACTTGAGGGTTTATGTAGACGACCATATATCGGCTCAGTTTTCACGCTGAGCCGATATACGGTGTCCTTGTCTGCAAGGGGGGGGGAGGATGGAAGAGCCAGGAGCAGGAACTGAGCTCCCGCCCCTCGCCACTATTTGCAATGGGAGGGCCAGGACAGAGGCGGAGCTAAGCGCCGATACTTAGCTCCGCCCCGTCTCACCCCCTCCTATTGCAAATAGTGGCAAGGGGCGGAGAGAAGGCGGGAGTTCAGTTCCTGCTCCTGGCTCTTCCAGCCTCCCGTACTCTGCGTGAAAACCCAGCCGATATATGATCGTCTAAATAAGCCCCAAGGATGTGAGGAGAGAAATTAGGAGCCGAATACAGCGCAGTGCTCGTCTTACTGCCATATAGAACATGCTGCGATTCTCCTTGCAGTTGGTTTCCACTCGTGGGCATGGGAAAATCTTTTAACCTAGCATGCCTATGGACGGACATTGCTGCCGAATTCGCGGCGGGTGTCTAGACGTGAATTCTCCAGCGAAAAGCCATCCGTGTCATTCGGCCTTAATCATGCAGCAGAAATAAAATGATACATGATTTCTGTGGCTGATATGATTATGACCATGGGGGGGGGTAGGTTTTTCCACTCTTGCACAATAAAAAACTTTTCATTATAGCATTCAAAGTCCCTCAATCTTTTTATTTGTCCACCGACGGAGCTCTGTGAGCTCGTTATTTACATGACGGGCTGCAGTTTTCATTGGTATTATTTTGGAGCACTTATGGCTTTTAAAAATCATTTTTATTGTATTTCCTTTGGAGGTGAAACTGCTTTTTGACTCCATTTTTTAGTTTTTTTCGTACAGCATTTACCTTGAAAGATAAAAATGTGTTCAATTTATTGTACAGGTCATTATGGATGTGATGATACTAAATATGTGGGGGTTTTACTTTTTTTATATGTCCCTGTAGGTGACTTGAACCTGTGATGCTATGATCGCACTGATAATACACTGCTGTACTTCTGTACTTCAATGTATTATTGCTAATAGTAGTGATCATAGGCCATGGCAGACCCCAACGCCAGGGCAACCTATCGGTTCTCGAACTATGTTTTGGCCGGAATACGTCGGCCGCTGCATGGCAGCATTCACATGTCATAATGTAAGCCTCAGAACTATAGTAACCCTCAGGCTAAGGCTGCAGCATTGGGACAAATGTGTGCAGACGTTGCAGTGAGAGCGCTCCGTCCCAGCCGGCATTTGAGGCGTGCGTGCCACGCTCGAGCCGAGGTAGGGAGTAAAAGGCTAATATGCCCGCCTGCCGCTGTATGCTTTTCCTATTCATTTTTAGTGGCCTTGCAGGACCTGCTGCGTAACACCCTGTGCAGCCAATCAGCATCCCTGTCAATCTTTGCCCTACCAGGACTTCCTGGTGGCATCAAGATACAATAATACCACTGCTATCTTACTGCTTTCTGCACAAGCAGAATACAGGCAGACTGCTTTATGATGGGGAGGGGTTCAAAGAAATTCCCCACAGGGGGCTACCTAGCCTAAAGTGAGATACAAAAGTGAAGTATTCGACACACTGCTGCACTATTGTAGCACTTTTTCCTTATGCAAGTTCTTGGAACGTTTACCTTCTGTATATAGCTGAAATATTATTAGTAACGCCATCCGAGAGTTTTATGGATTAATGACAGTACGTTGCATTAGTGGGAATACTTCCCAATTAGCGCGGTGGGACTATATAGAGTCATACATTGTAACTGAGCTGTTTGTTTAGGCAGTGAAGTGCGATGGGCCAAAATGAATGTAACCACTTAGCAAGACAGACGTCCCCCCTCCACGATTCGTCATTACCGAGAAGCTAATACTTTGTTATAATCAGGCCATCCCTAATGATTCTTCTTTACTTCCATTTATGACACGGCGTGCAGATACCACAGACGCACTGATATATCATCCCTTACACTTCTCCATGAATACAGCATGAGATTAAGCCAGGCTGGAACAAGTGAATTGGGCCATAGATCAATAGAATTGTCTCAACAATCAGCCGGCTATGACTGCTTAAGAAATAATTTGTTTAGATCGATGGGCTGTGACGAGCGCTATAAACAATTATCCAATCCTCCGAGAGTATCTGCCGGCTATAATCATCCTTATAGTTAAATACTATATTCTCTACTTGAGGATGTGAGTGGAGAAATCAGGAGCCGAATACCGCGCCGTGTTCGTCTTACTGCCATGTTCACATTTTGCAGTGTCCCATATCAATGCTATACATGCTGCCCCTTTAATGGCCCTCTACATTGGAGCATTGGCCATTAAAGTTCCAAATGCACTTCTCTGATATATAACATATTACCACCTTAAATGCCAGCCGCACTGCTCCCACTACTGCCAATCAGTTAATTTACCATTTCCTCTCTCTGAGGGCTCTTTCCCATGAGCGCATATACGGCGACAGCGTTTTTACCTTTCTTAGCCTGCTCCACATATGCCTCTGGATGGGCATTTTTCTGCAATCACATGACCACGAGCGTCGTTTTTGCGAAAAAATATGCCGCACCCCGAAAAATCCTCTCTCTGCCCAAATCCTTGGGATACCTTCCAGTGTCTATATAGAGGCACCTGTAAGCTTTTCGCAGCGTTGGACGTTGCAAAAGTGCCCCCCCCCTTCTCTTTTTCTGCTCCCATAGGAGCCTATAGGACCCGCTGGCGTATATTGTCCAAATCATTGTTCCAGAACCATGTTTTGGCTGAGCGTATATGCGGCAGCCACATATATGTTCTATTTTTCGAGCTGCCGGCATATTTATGCGCCATATATTCGCCCGTGTGAACGGCTGCATTGGAAACCAATGCTTCACCTAGGTACCATATATGCGCCCGGGCATGAAAACGCGGCGTATATGCGCTTGTGGGAATAAAGCCTCAAAGGCATTCACGGCTAATTCATGCTGCCTTTCTGGAGCTCTATTATACAGTCCTCTTCAACCACTCAACCCAGTTAGACAGCAGCATGTTTTTGCCTTTAAATTTAGTTAGGTGTTCAAGATGGCTCCCACCGGCAGGACCATAGTAGGTGTTCCACCACCACCAGCAAAGGATATAGCAGCCATTAAACCAGCCTTTTTCATCTCATGCCTATTAAGAATAACAGGGTCCGCTGTCTGTGTAGCGAGCAGAAATTGGTGGGAGTAGCTTGAGCGGGAGCAGCCGTAATTTGGTTACGGTGGTGGATACTCTGCTTTTTGAATAGCTCAAGCTGCAGATAGGATTTTTAATAGGGATTTTTGAGGGAATGAAACTAGAGTTGTCTATTTTCGTGACGCCAGTGCCTTTTTATTATCTATTCCCTTAGCAGAATAAGGAAACAAGTCGGTGGTGAGCTGGTAAAACTGAAGGCACACAATTTACTGAAGCTTGGCAGTGGAAATGAAGTACAGCCAACAAAGATGATCATCACATATTTCTTTAACACAGTATGGATCCACCATTAGTTCCCTCCCTCTGCCTGTGGTCTGTGATTTGGGTAGCTGGGCTGAACTGGGTCCTGACTGAAATTCAGAAAGGAACCTTTACCAAATGAAACTGGCCCTGTTATGAAGGAGTTAACTTGTAGTACTGAACGGCCTGGGAAGCTGAGGGAGGAGAAAATGGTGGCCTTTCTGAGGGATCACCAACTCCTGACTGTGACAGGACATCTCTAACTCACAGTTGCAGGGTCTGCTTTTCCCTCCAGCTCTGGCATGTACCTCCCTGGCTCTCTCTCCTACCCTGGCAGGGTCACTACAGTCTCCTCTCCACTGATGTCTCTTCACGTCACTCCTAACTGCCACTCTCCTCATGTCTCCCCTCCAACTGATGTCTCCTACTTCACTCCTTCACAGGCTTGCGCTGCTTCCACCCCATCCACCAATCACCGGGGCTCTCTCTCTACAAGTTCATCTGGCCATATTCCTCCAAAAGGGTAAATCCTATCTCTTGGAGTAGTTGACCAACCCGGGTACTAGCTGCCGGCAGCCAGTCGATAAAGGCACGGTTGCTGGGCAGATATTGTTTAACCTATTGCACAGGGAACAACAGTTTTTGTCTCCAGAAGGGTGCCTCCTATGTCCCTGAAAGGGACCTATCAACCTAAAGCCTGCCCTGTAGAACCTTCTGGGTCACTACATGTCTCCAGAAGGGTGCCTCCTATGTCCCTAAAAAGAGACCTATCAACCTAAAGCCTGCCCTGTAGAACCTTCTGGGTCACTACATCTGCAGACCTAACATGACCTCAAGGTAGGTGTGCTGTCTTCAAAGATTAAATCAAAGATGTGTCTGATAGGCTGTCAAGACTCTTGAGTCCTACAGAACACCACCCATTCCTACTAATACATGTAGGGACAAATGACACTGCAAAAAAAGGACCTTGCAACTATCTGCAGAGACTTTGAAGACCTCGGAAAGAAGGTGAAGGAACTAGGAGCACCGGTGGTCTACTTATCTATCCTCCCAGTGGATGGCCATCGAATAAGAAGAGGGAACAGGATTATAGAGGTGAACAACTGGCTATGTCGATGATGCTGTCAGCAAAGATTTGGATTCCTAGACCTTGGAGTGAATTACCTATATGATGGACCGCTTGCTAGAGACGGGTTGTACCTTACAAAAACAGGTAAGCATATATTTGGTGAGCAGAGCTTTAAACTAGAACAATATGGGAAGGGAAGTGAAAGGCCAGACAAAAATATACAGCTAATTAATACAATTGAAAACCTTGCTATTAGACAAAAATTTCAGAAGGAAAGTAGAGGAGCAAGAGACCCCGAACACAAACTAAAATGTTTTTACACAAATGCACAGAGCATGGGAAGCAAACAAAGAGAATTGGAGCTCCAAACACAGGAAGAGAAATATGATGTCATAGGCATCACGGAAACTTGGTGGAATGATACACATGATTGGGATACAAGGCTTGAAGGATACAACATATTTATAAGAAACAGACCTAATAAAAGGGGTGGAGGTGTTGTGTTGTATGTTAGGAGAACATTCATCTCCACAGAGATTCAAGCTTCAGAGCTGGGAGTTCTGTAGAAACTGTTTGGGTAAAAATACAAGGAGAGAACAACAGAAAGGACACCATTGTATGCATTTACTATAGGCCAACTGGACAAGCAGAAGATATGGAGGAACTCGTTCTACATCAGATGGCCAAGCTCTCAAAGAAGCCCAACATAGTGATCATGGGAGATTTTACCCATCTAGACATTTGTTGGGAATCTCTCAGGTAAAAGTAATGGATCCAACAGATTCTTATCCGCTCTTGGTGACAACTTTATCTTCCAGAAGGTAGAAGAGAAAAGAAGGGGATCTGCCATCTTGGATCTAATTCTTACCAACAAGGAGAGAATGGTTGAGGAAGTAAGGGTGGCTGGGACCTTAGGGGGCAGCGATCATGATATCCTTGGATGTTGGATAACAAGGGGAGGAAGACCTGAGAAAACTCAGACCTCAAGGTTGGATTTCAGAAAGGCAGATTTTACTGAACTCAGAAAGAGGAAGAATCCAATGGCTGGATGTTCTTAAGGACAGAAATGTCCAAGAAGGTTGGGAAATATTACAAAATGAGATTCTCAAAGCACAATGACATCATTGAATGGCTGTGATTGGCTAATGCAGCACCGGCTTTCATTGGCTGACGCCGCACTGAGTTAGCCAATCAGAGCATTAGCTTTCTGGAGGCGGGGCATTCAAGCCCCACATCCAGAAAGAAATGCTCTGTCGGCGTGGAGGAGGGAGTGACAGCCTGCAGCAGTGCCGCAGATCATCGCAGAGCACTGCAGGAGGTGAGTATTGATTTTTTTTTCTACAGCTTATTCCCAGAGTATAAGACAACCCCCGACTTTGGACAAGATTTTCCAGAGTTAAAAAGTCGTCTTATACGCCGGAAAATACGGTAATTTCAAAATATTAGGGCACATACATGAATAACTTTGTCTGTTTCCGTGTGTGTCAGCCCTAATATTTTAAAATTAATAATAATAAAATTGATCATACTGTAAGACTACCATCTTTTGTACCGCGGAGAGTAATTGTAATTTGGTACCTCAAAGGTAGCTGTTACCTTGTAAGTGCCTCACACAGTAATAGTGTTCCACTTAATGCCCCACATAGTAATAATGCCACTTTTATTCCCCACTTAGTATCCCATTAAAAAGTAATAATGCCCCTGAGTGCCCCCAGTCAGTACTTGTACCTTGTGTCACAGCAAAAAGGTAACATTCATACTCATTTAACCTTTCTGTTTGGCGTGATGTAGTGACATCATTGCACCTCCTGCTTGGGTACCCTGACATGCTGTCCAATGATGGAGAATAGTAGGGTTTTAAGCCTGTCTTTCAACTGTATCAGGGCATCCTGCAGATGCCTATGCAGTTGATGCAATGCATTTTACTCAGGGCACCACTATGTAAGTTGGCCCAGGGCCATTGCCCCCTTTCCTACTTGCTATCTATACTTTTAGATCCAAACAGTCTTGATAACAAGGGTTAGGATAGAAATGGAAGGGATGGATAAATAGATGTAAGAGGGCCTTGCAGAGGCCCGCATGGTATGTGGCGGCGGCCACTGATCCCACATGGCAGCTCAAGCAGCACTATCCCCAAGCTGAGGAGTAGAGCAGGAAAAGCTTCTGAAGACTGGGATGAAGAAAAGGTCCAAAAGAGCCCTCTGAACCAAGGTCTGAAGTTAGAGGGCTGATAGATAAAAGGATGTACTGGGATTGTGATGCAGAGCATTATGCATGGTCGAGGGTACGCCTCCCGCTGATGCACGTAAGATACGCCGGCCCCAGAAAACACCAGTGCACACATGACACCGGTCCTACAGTCCATGTTACCTGCATGGTACCGCTCCTGGAAGGGGAACACTCCGAAGGAGGATGTGGGTAGTAACACTCCACAGACACTCACTCAGTATTTTTGCAGGCAGGTCTGCATGGCGGACTCTTCCCTTCAGTTGCTCCTTAGGCCTCATGTCCACGGGCAAAATAAGAATTAAAATCCGCAGCGGATTTTAACTCTTCTCCTGCCCGCGGATCCGCGCCCCATAGGGATGCATTGACCACCCGCGGGGTAGATAAATACCCGCGGATCGTCAATAAAAGGGATTTTTTTAAAAATGGAGCATGAAAAAATCTGGACCATGCTCCATTTTCGTGCGGGTCTCCCGCGGGGACGGCTCCCGCGGGCTTCTATTGAAGCCTATGGAAGCCGTCCGGATCCGCGGGAGACAAAATTCGGAATTTACTCACACGCTCCGTTTCTTCTCTTCGCCGCGGCGCCATCTTCTCTCCGTCGCGGCCGGATCTTTTTTCTTCGGGACGGCGCATGCGCGGGGCACGTCACCGACGTCATCATGCGCATCCGCCGAGCCGAAGAAAGAAGATCCGGCCGCGACGCAGAGAAGATGACGCCGCGGCAAAGAGAAGAAACGGAGCGGATGGGAGGTGAGTTTATTCTCATTTATTCTTATTTTCAGCCCTCATGTCCGCGGGGCAGGAGGGACCCGCTGCAGATTCTCCATGGAGAATCCGGAGCGGGCCTGATTTTCCCCGTGGACATGAGGCCTTAGAGGTGGTACCTAGAATAGCAAGCCTCAGGATACCTCTCCTCTTCCTCCATCGCTTCACCACATGAGGGTTTAAGGTACCCCCATGTGGCCAGCACTCCACTCCACACTCAACCGTAGAAGATGATGAAAGACCCTTTCCCACTCACCGACACTCACCTTTATAGGGTCTAACATACCACGTGAGAGGACAGAAATTGATACTTTTCGATACATATCGCAGACACTTTTAGACATTAACCTCTCATATGCTGCAGCTGTGCAATACACATAACAGCAGACAAGACACTTTGCACAGAGCATCCACATTAAAGACATGACATGTATGACAATTATGGAGGGGCCAGAAATAGGTGCTTCGGGCCACTACAATTGGTTAATCGAGCTCCGGCTTTCATTGGCTGATGTGGCGCTCGATTAAGCTATCAGAGCATTAGCTTGCTGGAGGCAAAGTATTCAAGCCCAGCTACCAGGAAATACTGCTCTGTCAGTGTGCAGGAGGACACAGAAGCCTGCAGCAGTGCCGTAGCCCAGCACTGCTAGGGCTTATTTTCGGGGGAGGGTTTATATTTCACCCCCCCCCCTCCTTGAAAATCAGGGTAGGGCTTATTATTGGGGTGGGACTTATTATAGAGGAAACGTGGTACTATATCAATCTTGTACTGCTAAGGTATAGTCCAGGCAGCCCAATGACCCAAGTACTAAACCCTATCCACCTGCAGTCCTCTCACACCCTCCTTGATCTGTCAGTTGCCGTGAATGTGTATCAGCATCAGCCAATGGCCATTATCTTCAATGCAGGGGACTTGCTGCTACAAGGTGTCGAAAGCCACGTACTGAAATGTGTTCCTGTTAATTTTAGGCAACATTTAAAGTACAAGTTTCCTCCCATGCAGTGATGAGCAAACTGTTGTTAAGTAAAGTTCAGTTTTTTATTGTGCCGCCCCATCTGCCACCACTGCACTAAAACATAACCTCATCTTTTTGCTTCATTTTTGGTGTAGTCGGCAGGACGGCTATGGCGGCCGTGGCGGAAGGTGGCAATTGCTCAAGTGTGCCCCGTTCCCTGAGAACACGGAACATTAAAGTAGAGAGGGGAGTATGTAAGGGGGTCGTGGGAACACGTGTGAATATTTATACACCCATGCAAATATATAATTGCATGTGTGAACATTTTGGTGAATATGTAATTGCAAGTACAAAGCTCCGCCCCCTGGCGAGATGGCCATCTTGGCAATAAAAGGAATTAGAGCTGCACCATCAGGAGAGGCAGCAGTGTGTGCAAGCAAGTACTGGTTAAGTTTATGCAACGCTGAAAGTACAAGTGCAAAGCGTTAAGTTGTTTTTTTTAATACGAGTCGCCTCCATCTGTCACCATCACGCTGCAACGCAACACCATATTCCTGCTTCATAGATAGAGACTGTATACATCAGACCTTCGCTTTGACAATGACCCCGGCACACTATTTACAGTAATGCTGCTCTGTATCACTAATTGAGGAACTATTGGAACTTTTGACCAAATGTGTAAATATTCTGGAAGTTTCTGGGTGCACAGAGAACAAAAACACAACATGCGCCAAGTTCCAATAAGGCAGAACAGAAGACGGGGAGAAGCAGCCTGCCAAGCGTGTGCTACCATCTGTCAATGTCATCCGGCAACGCAGGGAACTGACGCTCGTCTGAAATTAATAAAGGAGGAAAACAAAGGATTGTGAGGAGATGATAGAGTTGTGTATACAGTTATGTGACATCAATGGTAACAAACGTCCGGACGGTCTATTCCTCTATAGAGAGAGCTCCACCCTTCAATAACTAGAACCCGTTTCTGTGCAGCTCATGAAAACTGTTAGCAAGCTGCTTCTGGCTGATCTCCTTCTTAGATGCCCCGGTCAGCACTGGCCTCAGCACCTAAAGGGTTAAACAGCCAGGATCAGAGTTTCCTCGAATCCCAGACGTTTGTGCAAGGTGGCGGCTGTATCGTACAGTTGGCGCTCACGAGTGATAATGCAGGAATGGCTCCAGATTCTGGGCCATCACAGTGCTATAATAGTACAGGGACTTGCATTAAGTATATGCGGGCTGCGGCTTACTATGACGGCACAAAACAGGGAGGAGTCAATCTAGAAAGAGCGTGAAGCCGACCCCTTCTGGTACCTTGCTTTTTGTAAAACTACTTGTGTCCTCATATTGGGCATAAAGACTTAAAGGGGTTGTCCCGCGGCAGCAAGTGGGTCTATACACTTCTGTATGGCCATAATAATGCACTTTGTAATATACATTGTGCATTAATTATGAGCCATACAGAAGTTATAAAAAGTTTTTTACTTACCTGCTCCGTTGCTAGCGTCCTCGTCTCCATGGTGCCGACTAATTTTCGCCCTCCGATGGCCAAATTAGCCGCGCTTGCGCAGTCCGGGTCTTCTGCAATCTTCTATGGAGCCGCTCGTGCAGAATGCAGGCTCCGTGTAGCTCCGCCCCGTCACGTGCCGATTCCAGCCAATCAGGAGGCTGGAATCGGCAATGGACCGCACAGAAGAGCTGCGGTCCACGGAGGCAGAGGATCCCGGCGGCCATCTTCAGCGGTAAGTATTGAAGTCACCGGAGCGCGGGGATTAAGGTAAGCGCTCCGGTAAGCTTCCTTTACCTCCCTGCATCGGGGTTGTCTCGCGCCGACCGGGGGGGGGGGGTTGAAAAAAAAAAAAAACCCGTTTCGGCGCGGGACAACCCCTTTAATTGTCCCCCAGGGCACCGCCTATACAGGGATACCCCTACCATGAGGTGAACTGAGATTGACGCCTCAAGTGGCAGTCTGCAGGACTTTAGAGGGTCAACGGGTTTCCACCAGACCAGTAATGATTATTCTATCAGCCATATTAATGGCCAGTAAAAAATAATTGTCAGCAGGGAGCCAACCAGGAGGCAACCTGACAGCCATTGTACTTATTTAGTTCATAGCTCCACTGCTGCCGAATCTTTGATCCTTCACCTCTTTTTCAATGCAGGCATTGGGGGTGAGGTCAGGAGTCACATACTCAGCAGTGGTGGCTGCCAGCAGAAAGGAGCTGTGAACTGAGTGTTGTGGTCCGGAGGGTCCTCCAGAATAGTCACATCAACTTTTGTCCTGGTACGCCTGTCTACGTTCTTTCTTTGGGCATAGAAGGTGCTTCGCGTCAGAGACACCCTGTTTCTCTCCTTCCTAAGTTGAGAGCTTAGTGCTGGTGATAGCTGGTTGCCTATTGGCTATATGTCACGCCTCCACTGATTGGTGAGTGAGTCCAGAGCGGGAAGTCTTAACATGAGTCCCTATGCAGAGTGGGTGGAGAGAAGAAAAAGTGCGGGAAGTGAGAGAGGAAGTGAAGGAGGGGTCGGAGGAGATGAGGAGAGACAAAGAGGAGTTGTAGGAGAAAGGTGTCTACAGCAAGTCGTGGTCGGAGAGAAAGTGTGTTAGAAAGTCAGCCGTGGGTGCAGTGTTTCATTAAGCCAGCAAGAGTAGCGAGGTCCCTTTCTGCTCCCTTGTCTTCCCTGCAGTGAGGAGATCTGAGTTGGAGGCCAGCGTTCCAGAAAACAGTTAAACTACCCAGTAAATTCAAATCCAGGATTAGTCCAGCGGCCATTTTCAGCTAACATCCAACACCCGCATCTTACACGTCCAGTAAGCCGACCACATATTCAATACTGAGAAGAATCATTACTGAGTAACCTCTAGGAGAGTAGAGAGGAGAGTAGAGAGAGCGTTTTGAAGAAGTTGTTGCTCAAAATACAAATCCACTGTTTTCATCATGTTCAATTACTGCATCATTGCCGGCGCTGCTACATCCTTAATACTGCAAAGTTGAATTGTATTTCATCTGTATTCACAAAGCTTCAGTAAACCTGCGTGCTCCCAGTTTACTAATACAAGCTACTGGATTCATCTCAAGTAATTCCGCAATCACTAGACTTGGGAGTTCAGGTTGGAGTACTGGCATCACCCGTGACAAAACAATTGTTTATTTCAAATGTGTCCTTCCACGTTATCCTTGCCACTGTGTGACAGCTGAGCAGAGCCCTGTTATCGCCACTGTTGGGAGGGATTACAGATCCACCCTTGACAACCTTTTTTTATAATCCCTGTGGTCTCACCCACTTTGGTGCGCTCCGCTCGCCCAGTAAGAAAAAAGGCCTGTTGGCTTGCAGCCCAGAGAGAGTTACAGAGACAACATTAAGACGGAGGCCACTTTGGTCATCCCTATTACTACTGGAATAACTATGGGGGACACTTACTACTGTAGCCCCTAATGGGGTCACTATAACTACTGGGGCTGTTAAGGAGGTCACTATTGCTATTGGAGCCATTAAGGGCGGCACTTACAATTTGGACCACTAATGGAGTCACTATTACTCTGTCACTTCAGTCAAGTCTAAATGCTTCAAATATGTGTTGCGTTTCTTGTGTTTTTTTTATTTTGGGGGGGAGGAGGCACCATTTCACACTTTGCCTTAGGCAGCATTAAGCCTTGGGGTATCACTGCCACTATAGACATAGCACTGCTGAAATAGTGAAATGATATTGGAAGCCTCATAGGGCGAATAAATGCGCCTGCAGTGTATATATAATAGATATTGTATTTGTTCCGTGACTCCACTGCTGAGTCGGTAGACCAAAACTAATTATAACGGCGATCCTTACATCTTATCTGTACCCAGATATTTCTTGCACTTGACAATAACTTCCTGGCTAGCAAACTTCTCAGACATTTAAGTAAGGAATTACAGATCATATTTTAGATAATGCACATTCCTGCGTCCTCATCACAGGAGCCACAAATACAACAGCGTGCGGAAAGAGAGCTGCGCGAAGAGTGACCAAAACTAAAAGTGGAGCTCCAAATGCTGAAATATTGTACTAGCAACACCATCACATTCCGCCAATTCAGAAGGCGATGTGCAGGGGGCAGAGTGACCATCATAAGTGCTTCTGGGGGTCTTAAAGGGAACCTGTCATCAAATAGGAGCACATAAATGAAGTTATGATGCTCATAGGACAGGTCCCGAGGAGGGATTTACTTTTCATACTCACCTGGCTCTGTGATCCCACGCTGCCACCTGCGGAAGTCAACATGCAGACGACGCATCGGACTCAACTTTGCAGGCTGTGCATGCGCGCTCCTATGCAGAACAATGTACACGCGTGCACAGCCTGCAAAGAAGAGTCCACTGCACTGTCCGCATGCTGACTTCCATAGATGATACGCGTTGCAACAGGGACCTTGGTAAGTATAAAAGGTACATCCCTGGACTCCATGAGACCTGCCTGTAAGCACCAAAACTTAGTTTAAACTTTAAAAGATTGGAGCACAAGCAATATTAGAGCCCCGGCCCTCTCACAATTGATTCTTCCCTGTATGGAAATTCTCCCTGTGACCCCGGAGTGCAGCATAAAATCACGTGACAAGTTTTCCATAACTCAGTTTTAGCGTGAATCCACATTAGATGGGAAAATCCAGCGATCGGAGCGACTTCCAACGAGGCCGGGTCATCGGTGCTGGACTAGCCGGGGGCTCACTGCCAACCACGGGGTGTAACTGTTTGGAGAGTATACCAAGAATGGCGTGATTGAAAGACATCATTCAGCGAAAGGGGATCCTTTGGATAGAAACAATCGTTCTGATCAACAGGCTGCACGGTCAGCTGAATATAACGCTGCTGTTATGTCTGTGCGGGCCATGGAAACAACGACCTACACAAATGCAACCCAAACAAGGGCTAGAGGGAAAAGATTGGGGGGGAATGTGCATACACGCTGAACATCGAAACAAACTGAACTGCAAACCAGACTTGCGTGCAGACATCCAGCAATGACTGACAATAACCAAAACTCAAATACCAACATGCATAAGCAGATAGAATAGCTAAAGTATGTATGAGGTATTGGTTTGTATTTTGGCCAAGATATTAAGCTCACGAGCCCACGACAAGGGTCCTCGTTGTCTTCTGAGACCCTACTCTAACAAGACAACTTAAACCCAGGAGTCCTGCCTGCCAGTGGGGTGATTGTCCCATTGGGATGGCCCCACGCTGGAACCTAGGGGCCTGGCTTGCCATAGTTGGTGTACAACATATATGCTGAACAGGACACAGTACACACACACACAAGCAGGCAAGGGACATACACCATGAACAGGGAGCTGATCACACCAATAAGCAGGGAATTCCACCCAGAACCTCATGCAAGCAAGCAAAACCACAACAGAACATGCGTGACTCCAAAACAAGACTTCTGAGAGCGAACGAGGAAAATAGCAAGAAGGAATAAATGACCAGCACCTTCTAGTAAGAGCGGCCGGCATTTATGTGCAACAGACTGGTGGTGGTTGGTTGACTGGAGCAATAATCACCCGGCCAGCTGAATAATTCCACACCTGTGGAAGAGTCTGTCTGGAAACCTGTAGATCTACAGGACCCAGGAGCACAACCTGACAACTAATGCTTCAACTAACATGTCTGAACGCACAACTCGCCGTTCCTCTGCATGGATGGGCTATAACAGCAGACGACCAGTTCCAGCGCCATTGTGTCAAAGAGAAAGGCAAGACTCCAGCGGGCAAAAGAGCGCAAAACTTGTATCACTGAGCAGCGGAAAAACATCCCCTGGTCAGATGGGTCTAGATTTCTGTTTCTGATGGGGAGGTCAGAATTTGGTGCAAGCAGCATGAATCGCTGACCCCTTCCTGCCAGCCGGTCAGAACATGTCAGCACCGTCATCTAACCTGCAGCAACTACAAGAAGCTTCCTGTCCGCAGGGGCCGATATTCCTACAGAATGATTTAATCACATAGTGGAATCTACGCCATGACCATTTGCTGCAGTTCTGAAGGCCAATGTACAACTAGATGGGGGTCTCTACTTTGGCTCTATACCCAAATTAACCCCTCACATCTTGCCATCTCTTACCCAAATATTTGCCCCAGTGCAGTATTTATACAAGTTTTGGTACTATACAGAACTGCATTTTGGGTAGAATCCTCTTAAATATTTCTCGAAACTGTAAGAGTTTTAGCTCTTTGTTACATTTTACCAAACAATGTATAAAGTGTTTGCAGCTGACAGTGAAGTGCGGTAAGTGGGACTTGTCCATCCGGATAACTCGCATGCCATTCAGGCTTCTCTGGGCTTCGGCCAGTTGAGGGGAAATTTCTCAGCTGCCTTGTTGTTGATTTTCATTGTAGTCTCAGGTCACGGTAGAGACTGCGAACGCTTCCCGCCAGGCCCTAAATACAGGTTTCAGTCTCATTACTGTCTGGCAAATTATAATCCATCCATCTCCATCTGCGCTCGTCTAATGTAAACGGGAGTTTTGCATTCATGTTAGAAATGTTATCACAGCATGAATCTAATATAACATAAATCAGAGGCTCCGGGGAGGTGAGCGGGCCGAGGTCCGTCCATGAAATTAATAATACAATCCAGCTAATGTATTCTGCTTTTTCTAGACGGCCGCGTTAAATGAATATGGCTGACAAATGTTTTCTTGTGCTGCATGTAAAATATTTCTCATCAAATGGCCGGTAACAGCGGAATATCAGTCATCGCTGACGAGACTTGTCAAAAAGATCAGGTCATCCATCCGTCAAGGAGGGAGGAAGATGGGAAATGTGCGGTGTCTCACCTTTGGGTTGACACCATAAATCAGTAGATAGAAGTCAGATACTTGGTGTGGGAGGCGGTTCTGCCGCCGGCCACAATATTCTATTGTATAATACTGATTACTGATGATAGAAAGAAACAATGTAACAAGTGTTTATAGCAGCTTGTCCCGCCCTCGCTCTTCTGCAGGATGGGACCAGAGGGGCAGCCTTCGCTCCCTACATACATCCATGAGCCGTGTGTCACCGATACACAGCTTGTTCTTCCTTGTATCGCGGTGGGGTGACACAGGAACCGCAGAACAAAGTGGCTTACAAACACATGTATACTTTTATTATAACACAGATCTGTAGAAGGACAATTGGTAAAGCAGATATGGAAAAAAGGAACAGTAGAAGGTGTTATATGACTTTAACGCTAGAGTTTTGACCTTGACTATAATAGCTAACAAACACGACACAGAAACAGATTTCACACTCCACCATCGGTACACAAATATAACACAGTATTCAGTGGAATGGGCAATTAAAGTCTCTGAAGGTGATATGAACTCAAGTATGGCGAAATGTCACAAAGTCTTGTTAATAATACGGCTGGACGAAGAACCTGAACAAATAAGATGAGCAGATTGGATTATAACACGCAGTCCTGGTTTGTCTCTAGTTCCGTAAATGTACGTCACTACCATGTTTCCCCCGAAAATAAGACGCTGTCTTATATTCATTTTTGCCCCAATAGAGGCCCAGTGTCTTATTTTTGGGGAGTTTCTTAATACTCACCTAGCAGGCGCCATCTGGGCCCCTCTTGCTGGTCTCTGGGCGTGTCCCTCTCACTGGTCTCTGGCTGGGTCCCTCTCACTGGTCTCCGGCCCGGTCCCTCTCACTGGTCTCCGGGCGTGTCACTCTCACTGGTCTCCGGCCGGGTCCCTCTCACTGATCTCCGGCCGGGTCCCTCTCACTGGTCTCCGGCCGGGTCCCTCTCACTGGTCTCCGACAGTCTTCCGTGTAGTCCGCAGAGCTGAGAGAGTATTCTCTTCCTGATAATTGGGCTTGAATACCCCGCCTCCAGTAGAGATTGCTGTGATTGGTTCAGGAATGCCACCTTAGCCAATCAGAGCTGGCATTCGATGAACCAATCACAGCCATTCAATGACATACCCAAAAATCAGGGAATTTTTTTCTGACGATGTTCACCATGTGGTGTAAATAATGCAATACTTTACTAGATCAGACTTTTACAGACGCAGACCTACGAAATATGTTTTTTTGTAGATTATTTAGATTTTTTTATAAATATGTCAAAAGTTGTTTTTTTTTACTTTTATTACCTATATGTGTTATACAGGGTTTATATATTAGATCCCACCGTGGACAGGTGCGGGTAGTTTACAGTGTTTGTCGCCGGTAAGGTGCGCCCGTTGGAATTATTTGCTGGTTTTATACCATAAGGTTGTTTCATTTATTACCTTCTCCTTTTATGAATACACTTTCTCTTCAAGGTGATAGAAGGAGCGCCTAATGGCAAAGAGATAACAATTCTTTATCTGTGTGGAGATCTATGAACTGCCTAAGGGTGCGGTGCGTACAAGAGACTTGATGAACTCGTAGGACGGCGCACAAATCTGCCCCGTAGTCCGGCTATATTTTATAGTGACATTAGTATATGAACAAATTACAGTGGCTGAAGGGAAAAATAAAAACATTAGGCAAAAAATACTAAAACCATCTAAAGGTTCTGATACAAATACCCAAAGACTCCTAAGAACAAAAGACCTGCAGTACCTCTGGTGAACACTGGGGGCACTGAACGTGAAAAATATCTATGTCACTTTCTGTACCATATTGTACTACGTACTATAAACTGTGTGCCATATACTATATGCAAAAAAATGCCTAAATATGAAGATATAGGGGCGTGGCTAATGCTCAATATGGAAAGAGGTAAAATCTAAAGTGCCAATAAAACTCTGGCTATTACTATTATCCTAAGCCTAAAAAGTTACACAACACTCAGGAAAAACTTCCTTAACATCTTCCTCTATAATCCTGGGTAAAACCAACCATTATACGTACCTGCGGAGGCTCTGAGTGCAAGAAGAGGAGATGCCATCATCATCATCATCATCAATATCTGAGATACGGTATGTTAGGATAGAACCAGATGAGTTCAGTGTGGGGAGCAGCTGTCCGTGGGTCCTGTCTGAAAGACTATAACTTAGGGCCCTTTTACACCGGCTGAGAATCTCACGATTCTCATTTACCCGATTCTCATACCATAATTATTGTTAAAAAAAATGACCAAATCTGGGACTGACAAGGCAACTGTTAAGTGGACTCACAGCTGGCTGAGTGATCGTACTCAAAGAGTGGTCATAAATGGCTGCACATCCAAGTGGAAGAATGTATCAGGTGGGGAACCACAAGGCTCTGTCCTAGGCCCAGTGCTGGTCAACATTTTTATAAATGATCTGGAGGAGGGAATTGATGGGAAACTGATCAAATTTGCCGACGACACAAAGCTAGGAGGGATAGCTAACACTAGGGAAGAGAGAGAGGATTCAAAAAGATCTAGGAAAGCTTGCACAGTGGGCAGTGACTAACAGAATGGTATTTAACAGGGAGAAATGCAAGGTCCTACATCTGGGCAAGAAAAATGAAAAAAGCACATACAGAATGGGAGGAATTGGGCTAAGCAGCAGCACATGTGAAAAAGGCTTGGGTATAATAATAGATTATAGACTGAACATGAGTCAACAGTGTGATGCAGCAGCCAAAAAGGCAAACACAATTCTGGGATGTATTAAGAGAAGCATAGAGTCTAGATCACGTGAGGTCATTATCCCCCTCTACTCTTCCTTAGTCAGACCTCATCTGGAATACTGTGTCCAGTTCTGGGCATCCCACTTTAAAAAAGACAGACAAACTGGAGCAAGTTCAGACAACAGTTACCAAGATGGTGAGCGGTCTGCAAATCATGTCCTATGAGGAACGGTTAAAGGATCTGGGAATGTTTAGCAGAAGAGAAGGCTGAGAGGAGACTTAATAGCGGTCTACAAATATCTGAAGGGCTGTCACAGTGCAGAGGGATCAGCCCTATTCTCATCTGTACAAGGAAAGACTAGAAGCAATGGGATGAAACTGAAAGGGAGGAGACACAGATTAGATATAAGACAGTGAGGGGGATCAATGAGTGGAACAGGTTGCCACAGGAGGTGGGGAGTTCTTCTTCAATGGAAGTCTTCAGAGGCCGGACAGACTTCTGTCTGGGATGGTAAATACAATCAATCCATATGAAAAAAAAAGTTTTTAAAGAAAAATGTCCTAAAAAAATTCCACAAGATATGGGATATATGGTGCATCTCCTTAAATACTGTTTTCACTCAAAATGCTCATCAATTCTTATTAGACCAATTAAAATTGTGATAATACTATCAAATAACACAAACTATCCGATCTATATTTGTCAATAATGAATCACTAGATCGGTCCGCGCAATTACAATGTTTCTATATTTTAGGATTGTAGTAATTGTAATGATACATTTAATCATTTTAAGTACACTTTACATTTTATATGTTTGTAACTGCGTTTGTTTGTATAAGTGGAATACGTTATTCTTCAATAAAAAGAGTTTAAAAAAAAAAATCTGGCCTTAGATGTCCCATCCACTCTACTGGACCTCCTGTACATAATGCTCAGGATTAAAGGGTCTCTCTGCTTGGGTCAACTCCCAGTTGTTAGAAGGATCACATAACAATCTGATCACAAAGTGTCCTCCAACTTGAACCCCCGGAGATCAGCTGTAATCTGTTGGGAAACCTGGCAGTAAGTGTTTAATTTCCCTGCAGCACCTCCACAGGAGAAATGAAGCATTACACAGTGTCCATTCATATCAATGGGTTGTCTGTGTAATAAAGAGCCTTTATATCTGCTTTCTATTCTGATCAAGAGATTGGACCCTGAAAAAATAATAAATCGGTTGTCCTGCTACCTATTTAAAAAAATAACAGCTTACAGTGCTGTAAAATAACAAAGAAGGTAATATCCACCTTACATATCCCCTGTGGCTTCTATGCCAATGCTTCCTGGATCCCCCATCAGTCTCAGTACTTCCTGTGGCAGTGATAAGAAGCAAATACAGACTCTTCCACTAAGACCAGTTTCACATAAGCGTAATATGATGGCATTCATGAGTCTGTAATAAGGAGATGTATAACAGCCCAACTGCAGATCTCCTGACCCGAACTAAGAACATCATAGATCCTTATGATCCTCTGAGTCAGGAGATCTGCAGCTGGACTGGGACACTTGTCCTTGTTACAGGCTCATAAATGCCACCATAATACACTCATGTGAAGCCGGTCTTAGTGGAAGAGTTTGTATTTCCTTCCCATTGACATTCACTTCGCCACTTTATTATTAAAGACAAGACTCCGCTATAAAGAACACGAGAGGCGATTGTTCTCATACATCTGATTACTACATTGTTTAGGTTTTTCCACTTCTGTACAATAAAAAACTGACAACAGGGTCTGGTGGTGGGATGTCACCAGGTGTAGAGCTGACAATGGGGTCTGGTGGTGGGATGTCACCAGGTGTAGAGCTGACAACGGGGTCTGATGAGGGGGATGTCTCCAGGTGTAGAGCTAACAACGGGGTCTGGTGGGGGGATGTCACCAGGTGTAGAGCTGACAATGGGGTCTGGTGGGGGGATGTCACTAGGTGTAGAGCTGACAACAGGGTCTGGTGGGGGGATGTCACCAGGTGTAGAGCTGACAATGGGGTCTGGCGGGGGGATGCCACCAGGTGTAGAGCTGACAACAGGGTCTGGTGGGGGGATGTCACCAGGTGTAGAGCTGACAATGGGGTCTGGCGGGGGGATGCCACCAGGTGTGGAGCTGATAACGGGGTCTGGTGGGGAGATATCACCAGGTGTAGAGCTGACAACAGGGTCTGGTGGGGGGATATCACCAGGTGTAGAGCTGACAACGGGGTCTGGCGGGGAGATGTCACCAGGTGTAGAGCTGACAACAGGGTCTGGTGGGGGGATGTCACCAGGTTTGGAGCTGACAATGGGGTCTGGTAGTGGGATGCCACCAGGTGTAGAGCTGACAATGGGGTCTAGTGGTAGGTTGTCACCAACCAATCAATATGGACATCACAGCTTCTGGTCCTTCCAGACTCCACTGTTGGCCATGTTATTGTGAGATGGAGACCATCCGGTGTGTGCGGTGCCGCCACGTTCAGGGAGACCTCGTAAATTGACAGAGCGTGGAAAACGAAGCCTTGTGAAGCTGTGCAGACATCACACACATCGTCAGCCCTCGCTCAGGAGGTCTCACATGTCATTGGAACATCCATTAGTACCAGAACCTTCCGTAGGGAACGCCATGTGAAGGGTTACCATGGACTAGCAGCCGCAAACAACATCACAGCATCACGATCTTCTGATCAGATGGCGGCACTTGGGTGTGGCCGTTGCCTGGAGACCGGTTTCTACGTGACGCATCGTCCCAACAGTGAAGTTTGGAGGGGGTTTTGTTAGGCTGGATTCACATGGGGGCAAAATTGTCGTGGAATCTCCACATGAATTTTTAAACTGGAGACTAAGCAGCAAAGTGTACAAGAATTGCAAAAATCTCGTTTACACGCTGCCAACAAGCCGCGCGGAAACTGACAGCAGCGCGGAATTCAAAATGTCAATTTGGGCGCCGTTTCTGCAGCGGGCTCTCTTTTCTCTATGGGGAGGGATTTCCGCAGTGGAATACAGACACTTCAAACTCGCAGCGAATGGTCCTGCTGCGGACGTTCTGCGAGATTTTCATCCCATGGGAACCCAGCCTTATGGTGTGGGGTGTTTCTGCTGGGAAGGACGAGGCCCGTTGGTTATAGTGAAGTCCCTCCTCACCACCAATGGGTACAGAGACATACCGGACAATGTGGCATCACCTCCCCTGTGGTTATACTCGGGTACAGCTCCGTGTCTCCACCAACTTGACCGAGCGCCATGTCATACGGCACACAGTGCGGAGGGGCAGACCGTCTGCAAACTTCATTGCCGGCCCAAAGTCCGGTTCTCAATCCCACCGAGCATTTGTGGGATGAACCAGAACACCATATCCGTGCGCCCAACACACCCATCACTATCTGAAGCTCCTCGAGGAATGGGGCACATCTCTATACACATCTATCGGGATCTGATGGAAAGCTGCCGCGGAGGGGGACTGCAGTCACTGAGGCTAGAGGCAGCCAACACCGGACTGAAAAATAGGAATAGAATCCAATTTCATCCCCTCCCATGTCCTTCTATGACTTAATGTCGGAGCTGTTGGCGTCGGTGTAATGAAGGACTGGGTCATCCCTCCAGTATTATCACTTCTAGGACTTTACATCCCTTAAAGGGGTTGTCCTGCGCCGAAACGGGTTTTTTTTTTTTTCAATAGCCCCCCCGTTCGGCGCGAGACAAACCCGATGCAGGGATAAAAAAACAAAAAACGGTTAGTACTTACCCGAATCCCCGCGCTCCGGTGACTTCTTACTTACCTTGTGAAGATGGCCGCCGGGATCTTCACCCTCGGTGGACCGCAGGTCTTCTGTGCGTTCCATTGCCGATTCCAGCCTCCTGATTGGCTGGAATCGGCACACGTGACGGGGCGGAGCTACGAGGAGCAGCTCTCCAGCACGAGCGCCCCATTCAACACAGAGAAGACCGGACTGCGCAAGCGCGTCTAATCGGGCGATTAGATGCTGAAAATTAGACGGCACCATGGAGACGAGGACGCCAGCAACGGAACAGGTAAGTGAATAACTTCTGTATGGCTCATAATTAATGCACGATGTACATTACAAAGTGCATTAATATGGCCATACAGAAGTGTATAGACCCACTTTGTTTCGCGGGACAACCCCTTTAAGGCTTCCATCTCATCGCACGAGCTGTAAGAATCTCTTGTCTGCGCCTCCAGCCTCTGGATGCGTCCTGTGAGTTAGTCAGACTCTTAGCGGGACCCCGGTGCACAGCGCTGCGACAGACGGATGTGAAGGACTACAGGATGCATAATATCGGGGGACACGGGGGATAAAACAGCTTAATGCTTCACAGATGGAGGAGATGACTTCACAGCGAACAGACAAACGTTTGAATGCAGCGTGAAAAAGCCCCTCGGCAGCAGAAACCATGAGGGTGGGAGCGGCCGATCACACGCAGTTACCTACATTCTGCTTTGGTCCTATACAGTTCAATACAGGGTCAGACTGACCATGCTGGAAACCAGAGGAACCCCTAGGGGGCAGGCTCTGACACCATAATGGCCCCAAATGACCACCTCATTTGGAGGTGACTTTAAAGAGTCTTTGTGTTACTTGGTCCTATAGCCTCAGAGCTGTGAGCCTGGGAGAGGCGGCCGTTACAGGGAGATACATGACCATGGGTCGTGGCAAAAATGGGTTTGGTCTTAGGAGGCGTGTGGCTTATATAAAAGTACATGGCTATATATACTCAGACAGCATATCTGGGAGATAACCTGCAGCTCAGCTCACCTCCATACAATACAGTCACCACATAATCAGATATCAGTGATAGTGATTGCAGTGCAGTTACCTCCAGTGGTAGTGATTGCAGTGCAGTTACCTCCTCCAGTGATAGTGAGTGCAGTGCATTTACCTCCAGTGATAGTGATTGCAGTGCACTTACCGCCAGTGATAGTGAGTGCAGTTACCTCCAGTGATAGTGATTGCAGTGCACTTACCTCCAGTGATAGTGAGTGCAGTGCAGGAACAGGGAGATGGAGTATCATTTTAAGGAGAAGCACCCAGGGATTTGCCTTTTCTCCCAGGAATTTCCTGGACATTCCAAGAGATTTGACACATATTGGGCATTCCCACCACAGACATGTATGGCACATCCAGGGGTATTATAAGCATATGCTGTATGCAGGTCTACGTTATCAGACACTAATATGCTGCATATTGTACATCACCACTATGCCCTAATACAGCATATCAGTGTATCTCATTAAGTGTATCTCATCTCTGCACCATCATGCAGCTTGTATCTCAGTGTATCTCATCTCTGCACCATCATGCAGCTTGTATCTCAGTGTATCTCAGCCTGTAATCTCCTCTCTATAAACTATCCAGGCCAGCGGTGCAGATCTCCCCTGGGCTGCAGCTTCACCAGATCCTCCCTTTACAGCCGTCCGTTTCAGTTGGCAAGAAGCTAAAATATGTGCAGTTTCTACACGTCAGCGACGCGTTTCCGTGTAAATATAAAGGAAGCGATAAAGTTCGAGTCTCATGGTGAAGTATGCGGAGTGCTGCGAGCAGGAACTTCTGCTACCTTTAAAAGGGTTTGTTTAAGATTAGAAAGGCTTGGCTGACATCTTATAAAAACAGCGCCACCCCTGTCCACAGGCTGCGTGTGGTATTACAGCAGCTTTAGGCCCCCTGCCCACGGCAATTTATTCGCCGGCGGTATCTCACTGCGATGAACGAGCTGCCGTGCGGCCGTGGCAGCGGAGGCATGAAAATACAAGTGCGAGAGATGGACAATACCTCCACAGCGCCATCTACTGGATGCAGCGCTGCTTCACATCACAGCGGCCTTCTAACAAGTCAGCAACGACTGCGAACCACAAAAATGTTACGGCTTCTGAAGAGTGAAGATGAAAATGCCCAAAGAGTCGTTGCATCAGTAAGGCCTCCGTCACGCGGGGGGCAGCGATATTGCAGCTTTGTTCACGCGGTTTTTGTAGCGTCGGTGATGGTTTTTTCTTGTCGCCTGGCGGCGCCGCTACCTGCGGTTTTATCACAAAAAAGTTAATAGGAGTTTCTAATATTAAAAATGTATCGCAGAACGTGAAAAACGCGATAAACAAGGAGGCTCCATACGTAAACATGGGCTACAAAACATGGCAGACCGCGGCCGTACAGAGAATGCCGCCATTCTTATTTGTAGCAACATAGCAGACAAAACATCGTTCATGTGAAGGAACCCACAGGAAACCCCGGGTCTCACATACATGTGCTTTGTAGCCCGTGTGAAGGAGGCGTAAGGGGTTAAAGGGGATTTCTGACATACAAGAAAGATGTCCCCCGGGGGGGAGGATGCCATGAAGATAGCCCCTTCCCATGCGCTTACTGCACCACCAATCTGGTCTTCTCTGCTCCTGCCCCTGCTGATTGGCTGCAGAAGTCATGTGAGCAATGTGACATTACCACTTCCTGCTTAAAGGGATAGTCCAGAAATAGTGTAAAATGTCAGTACAACATATGGAAACCCGTTCTAGGATGGGAAAATTCATATGCAAAATGGAGGCGGAGCTTTACACGGACCACATGCCCCATCCATGGCCTGGGATTCTCTCCTCTGGTCTATACATGAATTCTTAGGGGGTGGAGCCTAATGCTATTGTAGTGGCTTGAAACACCTATTTCTGGCCCCTCCATAATTGTCATACATGTCAAGTCTTTTATGTGGATGCTCTGTGCAAAGTGTCCTGTCTGCTCTTATGTGTATTGCACAGCTGCAGCATGTAAGAGGTTAATGTCTGAAAGTGACTGGTATATGTCTGGAAAATGTAACAAGTCTGTCTAGTCACGTGGTGTCGTATGATTATAAATATGAGTGATTGAGAGTTAGGTGAGGTCCTTCTACTTCAACGGCTGAGAGAGGAGGGAGAGTGCCAGCCTCATGGAGGTACCTTCAACCCGCATGCGGTGAAGTGATGGAAGCGGAGGAGAGGTATCCAGGTTACCACCATTCTAGGAACCACCTCTGAGGAGTGAGAGGAGAAAAGGAGTCCGCCGTGCAGCGTCTATCCCAAGAGAACTGAGTGAGTGTCAGCGGAGAGTTGTGTCCCCCTCCGGAGTTATTCTGAGTCCTGGAGTGTGTCTGTCCAGGAGTGGAGCATTACAGATAACTTGGACTGTGGGCCCGGTATCCTCCTCAGTTGTTCCTCCCTGACTATTTTCTAAAAGTTGTCTTCACCTGAGGCGCGAGTAAGCTGTATCCTGCCAAAGCAGAGGTAAAGTTCACTGCCTGTTCACAGTGATTGAGTTTACCAAGTTTATCTGTGTGTGGACTCTCATTATTTGACCACCAGATAATCATCAGTGTGAAAGGAACGGTGGCGTCACGAGTGACAACTCACCCAGTCCACTACACTTATTCAGGTAACCGCTGGTCCAGCGCTGCCTGGAAGAGGCCTAGCGGTGCCTTGGTCGCGGTTCCGTGCCTCCCTCCGGTGATGAATATGGTAGAGCCACCATGACAAGTGACACCTCTGCCCCGCCAGCTCCTCAGTGTGGGCCTCGTGTCTCGGTCGCCATGGGGCACCATACTACACTGACAGGAGAATTCATGTGCAGATCGGGGGGGGGGGGCGGAGCCTAACACTGCTCCCATCCTTCCACCTGCAGCCCTTTCTCCTTTGGTCAACACAAGAATTCCCCCCATCCTAGGACAGGTTTCCACATCCTGCACTGGCAGCAGGCATTTTACGCTATTACTGTAAACCCCTTTAAGCAGGGACAGCAGGGGTTGGTTGGGTTGGCGGCACTGGATCGAGTGCCTAGTGGATTAGTGACTAATGGCTGTTGTATTTTTTATGGTATTCCCTACAGCGGAGCAAGTTTTCTTTTTAAAGGTTGGAAGATCCCTTCAAACACTACAAAAAGGTTTGGTACCTGAAACCTCCCTGCAGTGTAGTTGAGGAGAGGAAGCCATACAACTATAGGGTTGCTTACAGTCACCACTACGGGGAGCTCCCTGCTTACAGTCACCACTAGAGGGGGCTCACTGCTCACAGTCACAACTAGAGGGGTCTCCCTGCTCACAGCCACCACTAGAGGGCGCTCACAACTTACAGTCACCACTAGAGGGGGCTCACTGCTCAAAGTCACCACTAGAGGGAGCTCACAGTTTACACTCCCACTAGAGGGAGCTCACTGCTTACAGTCCCCACTATAGGGAGCTCACTGCTGACAGTCACCACTAGAGGGAGCTCACTGCTTACAGTTATGAATAGGGTGAACTCACTGCTTAAACTTGCTGCTGCAGGAAACTCGCTGTTTACAGTCACCACTAGGGGAAGCTCACTGCTTACTGTCACCACTAGAGGGAGCTTGGAGCTGACAGTCACCACAAGGTGGAACTCACTGCTTAAAGTCACCACTAGGGGAAGCTCACTGCCTACAGTCACCACTAGAGCAATCTCACATAACTATAGGATTGCTTACAATCACCACTAGGGGGAGCTCACTACTTACAGTCACCACTAGAGGGAGCTCACTACTTACAGTCACCACTAGAGGGAGCTCACTGCTTACAGTTACGAATAGGGTGAACTCACTGCTTAAAGTTTCTGCTGAAGGGAACTCACTGCTTACTGTCACCACTAGGGGGAGCCTCCTACTTACATTCTTCATTACCAAGAGCTCACTGATTGCTGTTACCACTTGGGGTAGATCATTGCTTACTGTCACTATGGGGGCAGCTCACTGCTAACTGTACTGTCACAACTAAGAGGACCTCCCTGCTTACTGTCACTACTAGGGGAGCTCACTGCCTACAGTCAGCACTTGAGGGAGCTCATTACTGACTGTAACTCCTAGGGGGAGCTCATTGTTTTCAGTCATCACTAAGGGGGAATTGCTGCTTATTGTCTCTACTAAGGGGGGCTCACTGCTTACAGTCACCACTAGAGGGAGCTCACTGTTTACAGTCACCACTAGAGGGAGCGTATTGTTTTCACCACTAAAGCGAGCTCACTGTTGTTACCACTAGAGGGAGCTCATTGCTGACAGTCACCACTAGAGTGAGCTCACTGATGAAGTCACCACTAGAGGGAGCTCACTGCTTACCCATTTATGCAGCTACTATTTAGTTTGGTTGGAGCTCTCTAATTCCGTATGCGGTGACTTTTCTCCAGCGATGGCTGACTGCAGACAAAATATTATCATTTAACTCAATAATGAAGTGAAAGAAACATATAAGGAGCTGAAAATAAACGTAATCTCATCCCTCTAACACCAGAGGGGGCGCTCTTTACATTCATCCTCTTTGAACTCTATGGCTGACATAAGGAGTGCTAGGAGATTAGAGATATCCCGCTGGGTTGTGTCTAACATTGCAGTCTAATATGTGCAGTACCGGAAACAGTCCTTGGACAAGAGGGGCGCTGTTTAAGGAAGAGGCTCCACATGATACAATGACCACGGGCTCTGAGTGTCCGTAACAAGGACCATGAGAATGGGAGGGGGGGGGGGGACTTGACAATTGTAGGTTAACTCTTCATTTACTGGAGTCATGTTCTCCTAACTTGCAGATGTTTTGTATAGAGCTCACCGCACACCAGCGGAGAGAGAAGAACTTATTGCTGGAACCTGCAGGCATCAATAAGAGACGCAAAGAGAAATATTATCCGTTTGTAGTCCACCACATTGTTAGGAATATCGGCAATATGGACAACACTACATGGCGGGATATATTATATATACTATACATCATCCGGCCTCATCCTGCAGACATTAAATAACGTCCACTTGGCGATTTCTCCAGGTAAAGCCAAAAAATCATCATTCTTTATTCATGAGGAAATGTCGCCCTCTACTGGTGGAAAGGAAATGTTTTTCTGCAGTTGCTGTAGTTTTATTAGAAATAAGTAATTAAAACGGGAACCTGTAATCATACTGCAACCAACCGTACAGGTATGAAGAGCTAGACGGGGCCAATTGGGGGCTGAAAGGTAGGAGAAACTGTAACCCCAACTGGAAGTTCTAATATATATAGATATAAGAGAGAGAGAGATAAGAGAGAGATATAAGAGAGAGAGAGATAAGAGAGAGAGAGATAAGAAAGGGATAAGAGAGTGAGAGATGAGAGAGATATAAGAGAGAGAGAGATAGAGATAAGAGAGATATAAGAGATATATATATAAGAGAGAGAGAGATACGAGGGAGATATAAGAGAGATAGAGAGAGAGAGAGAGATATAAGAAAGAGAGAGAGATATAAGATATATATATGAGAGAGAGATAAGAGAGAGAGATATGAGAGAGAAATATGAGAGAGAAATATATGAGAGAGATATATAAGAGAGAGATATAAGATAGAGATATAAGATATATATATATAAGAGAGAGACAAAGAGACATGAGAGAGATATAAGAGAGATGAGAGAGAGAGATATAAGACAGAGATATAAGATTATATATATATATATATATGAGAGAGAGAGCTATATAATAGAGGGATAATGTATATATAAAAGAGAGCGATATGAGAGAGAACGAAAGATAAGAGAGATATATAAGAGAGAGAGAGATAAGAGAGAATGAGAGATAGATATAAGAGAGAGATAGATATGAGAGAGAGAGAATGAGAGAGAGATATAAGAGAGAGAGAGAGAATGAGAGAGAGATATGAGAGAGAATGAGATAGATATAAGAGAGAGAGAATGAGAGATAGATATGAGAGAGAATGAGATAGATATAAGAGAGAGAGATATATATAAGAGAGAGAGAGAGATTGAGAGAGAGAGATGAGAGAATGAGATAGATATAAGAGAGAGAATGAGATAGTTATAAGAGAGAATGAGTTAGATATAAGAGAGAGAATGAGATAGATATAAGAGAGAGAGAATGATAGATAGAGAGATAGATAGATAGATAGATAGAAAGAAAGATAGATAGATAGGAGATAGATAGATAGATAGATAGATAGATATGAGATAGATAGATAGATAGATAGAGAGATAGATAGAGAGATAGATAGAGAGATAGATAGATAGATAGATAGGAGATAGATAGATAGAAAGAAAGATAGATAGATAGGAGATAGATAGATAGATATGAGATAGATAGATAGATAGAGAGATAGATAGAGAGATAGATAGAGAGATAGATAGATAGAAAGATAGATAGGAGAAATATAGATATAGATAGATATGAGATAGATATAAGAGAGAGAATGATAGATAGATAGATAGATAGATAGATAGAGCGATATGAGATAGATAGATAGATATGAGACAGATAGATATGAGATAGATAGATAGATAGATAGATAGATAGAGCGATATGAGATAGATAGATAGATATGAGACAGATAGATATGAGATAGATAGATAGATAGATAGATAGATAGATAGATAGATAGATATGAGATAGATAGATTGATATTAGATGGATAGATATGAGATAGATAGATAGATATGAGATGGATAGATAGATAGATTGATATTAGATGGATAGATAGATAAGAGATAGATAGATAGATAGATATGAGAGAGATAGATAGATAGATAGATAGATATAGATAGATATGAGATAGATATAAGAGAGAGAATGATAGATAGATAGATAGATAGATAAAGAGATAGAGAGATATGATATAGATAGATAG
The DNA here is from genome assembly GCF_035609145.1 of Eleutherodactylus coqui. NCBI lineage: Eukaryota > Metazoa > Chordata > Amphibia > Anura > Eleutherodactylidae > Eleutherodactylus > Eleutherodactylus coqui. Next base: position 9,783,607 of record NC_089840.1, read on the forward strand.
AGAGATAGAAAGATATATAGATAGGAGAAATATAGATATAGATAGATATGAGATAGATATAAGAGAGAGAATGATAGATAGATAGATAGATAGATAGATAGATAGATAGATAGATAGATAAAGAGATAGAGCGATATGAGATAGATAGATAGATATGAGACAGATAGATATGAGATAGATAGATAGATAGATAGATAGATATGAGATAGATAGATAGATAGATAGATAGATAGATAGATAGATAGATAGATATGAGAGATAGATAGATAGATAGATATGAGATAGATAGATAGATAGATATGAGCAGATAGATATGAGATAGATAGATATGAGATAGATAGATATGAGATGGATAGATAGATAGATAGATAGATAGATAGATATGAGATAGATAGATATGAGATAGATATAAGAGAGAGAATGATAGATAGATAGATAAAGAGATAGAGAGATATGAGATAGATAGATAGATAGATATGAGATAGATAGATAGATAGATAGATATGAGATACATAGATAGAGAGATAGATAGATAGGAGAAATATAGATATAGATAGATATGAGATAGATATAAGTGAGAGAATGATAGATAGATAAAGAGATAGAGCGATATGAGATAGATAGATAGATAGATATGAGACAGATAGATATGAGATAGATAGATAGATATGAGATAGATAGATAGATAGATTGATATTAGATGGATAGATATGAGATAGATAGATATGAGATGGATAGATAGATAGATTGATATTAGATGGATAGATAGATAGATAGATATGAGATAGATAGATAGATATGAGATAGATAGATAGATATGAGAGATAGATAGATAGATAGATAGATATGAGATAGATAGATAGATATGAGAGATAGATAGATAGATAGATATGAGATAGATAGATAGATAGATAGATAGATAGATAAAGAGATAGAGCGATATGAGATAGATAGATAGATATGAGACAGATAGATATGAGATAGATAGATAGATAGATAGATAGATAGATATGAGATAGATAGATAGATAGATAGATAGATAGATATGAGAGATAGATAGATAGATAGATATGAGATAGATAGATAGATAGATAGATATGAGCAGATAGATATGAGATAGATAGATATGAGATAGATAGATATGAGATGGATAGATAGATAGATAGATAGATAGATAGATAGATAGATAGATAGATAGATATGAGATAGATAGATATGAGATAGATATAAGAGAGAGAATGATAGATAGATAGATAAAGAGATAGAGAGATATGAGATAGATAGATAGATAGATAGATATGAGATAGATAGATAGATAGATAGATATGAGATACATAGATAGAGAGATAGATAGATAGGAGAAATATAGATATAGATAGATATGAGATAGATATAAGTGAGAGAATGATAGATAGATAAAGAGATAGAGCGATATGAGATAGATAGATAGATAGATATGAGACAGATAGATATGAGATAGATAGATAGATATGAGATAGATAGATAGATTGATATTAGATGGATAGATATGAGATAGATAGATATGAGATGGATAGATAGATAGATTGATATTAGATGGATAGATAGATAGATAGATAGATATGAGATAGATAGATAGATATGAGATAGATAGATAGATATGAGAGATAGATAGATAGATAGATAGATAGATATGAGATAGATAGATAGATATGAGAGATAGATAGATAGATAGATATGAGATAGATAGATATGAGATAGATAGATATGAGATAGATAGATAGATATGAGAGATAGATAGATAGATAGATATGAGAGATAGATAGATATGAGATAGATAGATAGATATGAGATAGATAGATAGATATGAGAGATAGATAGATAGATAGATACATAGATAGATAGATAGATATGAGATAGATAGATAGATAGATAGATATGAGAGATAGATAGATAGATAGATATGAGATAGATAGATAGATATAGATAGATATGAGATAGATATAAGAGAGAGAGAATGATAGATAGATAGATAGATAGATAGATAAAGAGATAGAGAGATATGAGATAGATAGATAGATAGATAGATAGATAGATAGACAGGAGATAGATATGAGATAGATAGATAGATAGATAAGAGATAGATATGAGATATAGATAGATATGAGATAGATAGATAGATAGATATGAGATAGATAGATAGATAGATATGAGATGGATGGATAGATAGATAGATAGATATGAGATAGATAGATAGGAGATAGATAGATAGATAGATATGAGATAGATATAAGAGAGAGAATGATAGATAGATAAAGAGATAGATAGATATAGATAGATATGAGATAGATATAAGACAGAGAATGATAGATAGATAAAGAGATAAAGAGATATGAGATAGATAGATAGATATGAGATAGATAGATAGATATGAGATAGATAGATAGATAGATATGAGATAGATAGGAGATGGATAGATAGATAGATAGATAGATAGATATGAGATAGATAGACAGATATAGATAGATATAAGAGAGAGAATGATAGATAGATAGATAAAGAGATAGAGAGATATGATATAGATAGATAGAGAGATAGATAGATAGAAAGATATATAGATAGGAGAAATATAGATATAGATAGATATGAGATAGATATAAGAGAGAGAATGATAGATAGATAGATAAAGAGATAGAGCGATATGAGATAGATAGATAGATATGAGACAGATAGATATGAGATAGATAGATAGATAGATATGAGATAGATAGATAGATAGATAGATAGATAGATAGATAGATAGATAGATATGAGAGATAGATAGATAGATAGATATGAGATAGATAGATATGAGATAGATAGATAGATATGAGATGGATAGATAGATAGATAGATAGATAGATAGATAGATATGAGATAGATAGATATGAGATAGATATAAGAGAGAGAATGATAGATAGATAGATAGATAGATAAAGAGATAGAGAGATATGAGATAGATAGATAGATAGATAGATATGAGATAGATAGATAGATAGATATGAGATACATAGATAGAGAGATAGATAGATAGGAGAAATATAGATATAGATAGATATGAGATAGATATAAGTGAGAGAATGATAGATAGATAAAGAGATAGAGCGATATGAGATAGATAGATAGATAGATATGAGACAGATAGATATGAGATAGATAGATAGATATGAGATAGATAGATAGATTGATATTAGATGGATAGATATGAGATAGATAGATATGAGATGGATAGATAGATAGATTGATATTAGATGGATAGATAGATAGATAGATAGATAGATAGATAGATAGATAGATATGAGATAGATAGATAGATATGAGATAGATAGATAGATATGAGAGATAGATAGATAGATAGATATGAGATAGATAGATAGATATGAGAGATAGATAGATAGATAGATAGATAGATAGATAGATAGATAGATAGATAGATATGAGATAGATAGATAGATAGATAGATAGATAGATAGATAGATAGATAGATATGAGATAGATAGATATGAGATAGATAGATAGATATGAGAGATAGATAGATAGATAGATATGAGAGATAGATAGATATGAGATAGATAGATAGATAGATATGAGATAGATAGATAGATATGAGAGATAGATAGATAGATAGATACATAGATAGATAGATAGATAGATAGATAGATAGATATGAGATAGATAGATATGAGAGATAGATAGATAGATAGATAGATAGATATGAGATAGATAGATAGATATAGATAGATATGAGATAGATATAAGAGAGAGAGAGAATGATAGATAGATAGATAGATAAAGAGATAGAGAGATATGAGATAGATAGATAGATAGATAGACAGATAGATAGATAGATAGATAGATAGATAGACAGGAGATAGATATGAGATAGATAGATAGATAAGAGATAGATATGAGATAGATAGATAGATATGAGATAGATAGATAGATAGATATGAGATAGATTGATAGATAGATAGATAGATATGAGATGGATGGATAGATAGATAGATAGATATGAGATAGATAGATAGGAGATAGATAGATAGATAGATAGATATGAGATAGATATAAGAGAGAGAATGATAGATAGATAAAGAGATAGATAGATAGATATAGATAGATATGAGATAGATATAAGACAGAGAATGATAGATAGATAAAGAGATAGAGAGATATGAGATAGATAGATAGATATGAGATAGATAGATAGATAGATATAAGATAGATAGATATGAGATAGATAGATAGATAGATATGAGATAGATAGGAGATAGATAGATAGGAGATAGATAGATAGCAGATAGATAGATAGATATTAGATGGATAGATAGATATGAGATAGATAGATAGATATGAGATAGATAGATAGATATGAGAGATAGATAGATAGATAGATATAGATAGATATGAGAGATAGATAGGTAGATAAAATGGGGATATTCATGAAGTTGAAAAGACACAAACTTTTGAGCAAGGCTTACTTTTGCTCATCTACACTGCTCCATGCTGCTTTTCCTTAAAAGGGGCGTGGCTTGTCAGGAGGGACTTGGCCCCCCCCCCCAGACCAACAGATGTATGTACAGAATCTGGCATACAATTATACTAGCAGTTTCTGTTGGGCATAGAAATCTGTATAGGTGCAGGGACTACTGAAGATGTACCTAATATATAAAGCGGGGTGTGACTCTTCATGCATCATGAACTAATATTTAGACTGGCATTTGAAATGCAGATGTTGATAAATCTCCTCTGTGATGTTGATGGTTTTATATTTTTAGGTTCAGACCTGTTTTTATGACTTAATAAATGATATAACTTTGGTTACAGCAGCCACCACCAGGGGGAGCTCCCTGCATACAGATTTACACAGATAATATTGACCTGAATAGTAGCTGTATAGTTTGTATGCAGGGAGCTCCCTCTAGTGGTGGCAACTGGTATGAGAGTGTTAGGAGAAGAAAAAGGAATCAGGTCAGTGCTGGGTCCCCTCCCATGCCCCTTAGCAGCCTGTGTCCAGAATCTTGGGTGTGCCATGGAGTTCTTCAGTTCAGCACAGGAAAAATATTATATATATATATATATATATATATATATATACACACACACACACACATTATTTTTATGTATATATGAATATGTGTAGTGAAGTGATTGCAGTTTTGGCCCCTCAGCACTTAAAGGACCAGAAAAAACTGAGAAACCGGCGCTGCAGCATTATGAGCCATCTGAAGTCACAGAAGTCCCCAGATCCGCGGTTTACATGCAGCTCAGTCTTCATTTGCTTGCAGAGTGTGGTGCGATGTTCGTGCGGCGAGGCGGCGAATCATCTGTTCTTATTATCTGCCGCCATTTACTGTAGTTATTTTTACTTGTACTTATAGCGAATGATGGGACAAATATATATTTCCGAGATCTTGGCAGCTCGCACGGCGCATCCTGCACTGAGGAACAAGAAATGCGGAATAATCGCGAAACACGTACTGAAGAGCATCCTATTCCTGTACAGGTGTAGCAGAGCTGAGATTGTCATCTGCTGCAGCTATAACAGCAGCGTAGGTTATTTGTCATTTTACATAGGACTGCAGGTGAAGCGGCTGCATTATACTGACTGCACAAAAGAAACTATTAAATTACAAATTCAGCTCTGCTACATCGGTACAAACAGTTATTAGCAAACACTTGGCACATTGGCAGGTTTGGTATGAAACGGACCGAGGAATCCGAGCCCACCCCTTACATGGCCAGTGTAAGCTACCTCTGACTGCTGATCTCTGGCCCCAATTGCCACGATTAGTGTTCGCTACTATTAACCCTTGAAACACCTCAATTGGTGTTGGGGGTCCTGAGCTGCCCCCAGACAATGACATGGCCTATTAGGACGTGCATGTTGCCTGTCTTAATAGAATAGCTGCCGAAATACTACATACTGCAATACTGAAATATTGCAGTGTATGGTATAAGCAATCTGGCAAGTTCTAGTCGCTAAGGGGGCTAAAAAAGAAAAAAGTAAAAATACTTTAAAAAAAGTTTTTTGTTATTATTGTAAAAAATAAAAGATAATAGAAAAACTTTTCCTATAGTTAAAGTAATTTTTAAAAAAAGGTATTTGGTATCGCCACATCTGTCAAAGCCCTCAGACGCCGATGGAAAAATAAGGGTGGAATTTTCTTTCTTGCGCTGCGAGAGCACAAGAAAACTCTCGTCTCACAGCGCAAGAAAGACGCCGGAATGGAAGCGGCATATCGCTAGTGCTTTCAATGGGGCCAGCAGCAGCGCTAGCCCCATTGAAAACATAGGGAGAATGCAGCGGACTTCTGCCACAGCTGTGATAGCTGGCACTCTATCCCATTGCTTTCAATGGGATCAGCTAGGGCTAAGGGCTATCTGTCATTGGCTGAACGCTCAGCCAATAGCTAAGCACTAGCTGCTATTGGCTGAGCCCTCAGCCAATCAGCACAGCCCTTTCAGGAGGCGGGGATTTTTAAATCTCAATTTTTAAATCCCCGCCTGCTGAAAGAGCTGAACTGCAGTGCAGGGGAGCCAGTCGGAGGACGCGTCTGAGCACCAGAGAGGTAAGTAATTTTTTTTACTTTTTTTTTTTACCACTTATTGATGATTATCGGGGAAGGGCTTGTATTTCAAGCCCTTCCCCGATAATCATACTGCAGGGCTTGCCAGAAAGCAGTGCTTTCAATCGGATCTCTGCCACAGCTGTCACAGCTGTCACGGCTGTGGCAGAAGTCCGCGGCATTCTCCATCTCTTTTCAATGGGGTTAGCGCTGCTGCCCCTGGCCCCATTGCAAAGACTGGCGATATCCCGGCGTGATGCCGTTTTTTTTCTCGCACTGCGCTGCGAGACTTTTCCTTTACTCTCGCAGCGCAGTGGCGAAAAAAACGCCAGTGGATGTGAGCCCTAAGAGTTAGATTTTTTTAAAGTGGGCAGGAAAAGGCAAACATTGAGAATACAGGCCTTGTCCATAAAGGGTTAACTCTGTCATAGAAATAGTGAGAATTACGGAGCCGGAATCGCATGGACACATTTTCTACCCGCGTTCGGGCCGTAAGTTGCTGTCTGAATGGGGTCCACTAATCCACATGAACAGTATTGTAGATTCCTCCGTTACATACTCAGCTCTGCTGCATCTCTAAAGCCGTTACCTCGCAGACAACATGAAAATAGCTTTCTGCGCGATCGACCTTGTTCTCCAGCGCTCTGTACGCGGTGACGCTCGGGATCCGGCATTGTTCCAGTGATGGGGAAATTACACGTTGTATCAGGGAGACTAGAGGTGCCGCGCGGAGCACAAGACGTGCCCATTAAATGGAGCAGAGCTGTATTTAGCGAGGAACACGGTGGTCTTGTCGCTGCTCGCAAAATTATATACGTGACAGCGGAGACGTGACGGGAACAAACAAAAAATAAACCCCAGAAGATGCAGCATCTATTTACTGATGGCGTCACACCTCACCTGGAGCTCGGTGGAGCCGCCCTGCAGGTGAGGCTGAGACAATGCAACCTGCAGGATTTCTCAAGGAAGACAAAGCAGATGCAGAGAGCTAAGAGGACCGAGAGGGCAGGGTGACTACAAGCATGTAGAAAGACCCCAGGAGTTTTCGGGGACCCCCAAAGTGGGTGTTTTTAGATTCTTAAAAAATATCCTGCAAATGAGGAAAAAACATTGTGGGAGAAACTCCTGAAAAGTTCAGTTCATCCAGTTTGCTGAATATGAGGGAAAAGTTTTGTTTGGTCAGAAATAGTTTAAACCGAACCTGAACTTTGCCAATTAATGGGGTCCAGTCCTCTCTAGTTTAGTGCGTTTATAACCCCCCATAACACCCATTGCAATGATGGGGGGGGGGGGGGGCTTAAAAACGCTGTAAAACATCACATTTATGAACACAGCGTTTTAACAGTCAAGTATTCACTCTTGTGTAAAGCTGTGTGAGAGCCGCCTTACACGGACTACAGCAGCCATGGCCAACGGCGGACCGGGGCTGCAGGCTGGGTGAGTGAGATGATTGTCGGGTTGCTGCCCAGCAGGCTCACAGCTCGTAGTTATTTTTTAGCAGGCATTAATATAGCTTGTAAGCAAGGATTATCAGCCAGGGGTCATCCCTAGTGCCGCCCCTCTGAGGTCACTTCATGGTGGGGGCACCCCTGGGTCAGCGGGAGCCTCAGCTGTTGGACCCCAAAGAATTGACTTGGGTGATGTTTTTGGTTCTCCGGCAGCTGGAAACCCTGAAATCAGTTTATTTTGAAGATAAATGTTGGCCTTCTACACATTGGGCCATTGAGGCGTGAACAATTAATATTGGCGCCACAACTGAGGGCACTATTACTATTGGGGCCACAACTGGGGGTACTATTTCTATTGGGGTCATTATTACTATTGGAATACCGCTGGGGGCACTATTACTATTGGGGTCATTATTACGATTGGGATACTACTAGGATAACTATTACTATTGGGATACTACTGGGGCACTATTACTATTGGGGTCATTATTACTATTGGGATACTACTGGGGGCACTATTACTATTGGGGTCATTATTACTATTGGGATACTACTGGGGGCACTATTACTATTGGGGTTATTATTACTATTGGGATACTACTGGGGGCACTATTACTATTGGGGTCATTATTACTATTGGGATACTACTGGGGGCATTATTACGATTGGGATACTACTAGGATAACTATTACTATTGGGATACTACTGGGGGCACTATTACTATTGGGGTCATTATTACGATTGGGGTTATTATTACTATTGGGATACTACTAGGGGCACTATTACTATTGGGGGCATTATTACTATTGGGATACTACTGGGGGCACTATTACTATTGGGGTCATTATTACTATTGGGATACTACTGGGGCCACTATTACTATTGGGGTCATTATTACTATTGGGATACTATTGGGGTCATTATTACGATTGGGATACTACTAGGATAACTATTACTATTGGGATACTACTGGGGGCACTATTACTATTGGGGTCATTATTACGATTGGGGTTATTATTACTATTGGGATACTACTAGGGGCACTATTACTATTGGGGGCATTATTACTATTGGGATACTACTGGGGGCACTATTACTATTGGGGTCATTATTACTATTGGGATACTACTGGGGGCACTATTACTATTGGGGTCATTATTACTATTGGGATAATACTGGGGGCACTATTACTATTGGGGTCATTATTACTATTGGGATACTACTGGGGGCACTATTACTATTGGGGTCATTATTACTATTGGGGTCATTATTACTATTGGGATACTACTGGGGGCACTATTACTATTGGGGTCATTATTACTATTGGGATAATACTGGGGGCACTATTACTATTGGGGTCATTATTACTATTGGGATACTACTGGGGGCACTATTACTATATGGGTCATTATTACTATTGGGATACTACTGGGGGCACTATTACTATTGGGGTCATTATTACTATTGGGATACTACTGGGGGCACTATTACTATTGGGGGCATTATTACTATTGGGATACTACTGGGGGCACTATTACTATTGGGGTCATTATTACTATTGGGATACTACTGGGGGCACTATTACTATTGGGGTCATTATTACTATTGGGATAATACTGGGGGCACTATTACTATTGGGGTCATTATTACTATTGGGATACTACTGGGGGCACTATTACTATTGGGGTCATTATTACTATTGGGATACTACTGGGGGCACTATTACTATTGGGGTCATTATTACTATTGGGATACTACTGGGGGCACTATTACTATATGGGTCATTATTACTATTGGGATACTACTGGGGGCACTATTACTATTGGGGTCATTATTACGATTGAGATACTACTGGGGGCACTATTACTACTGGGGGCACTATTACTATTGGGCCATTATTACTATTAGGACCACTACTGGGGGCACTATTACTATTGGCACCAGTACTGGGGGCACAATTATTAGTGACACATTGGGTTGTGACAGAAAACTGTCCTTGTTGCCCAGATCAACCAGTCACAGCACAGCTTTCATCTAGTCAGAGGAGGTTAAACACATGAAAAGAGAGCTCTGATTGGTTGCTAGGGGGCAACAAGCCCAGATGGTGTTGATAAATGAGGCCTTCATTGTTGTAGGGGAAATGTAGCATTCAACGGGTGACCATCTAATACAGGAGCCTGCCGTGATCACCATCTCTCTTTATTCCAACCAGCAGAAGGGATCCTAATCCCCCTCTACATCACACCCGCTATTACAGCTCACCCCATTCATTTTAGTGGGGTAAAGCTGCAATACCACACAGAACCCATGGGCAGGGGTGGCGCTGTTGCTATAACAAAGCAGCTATATTTTAAGCTAAGCCTCTTCAAAGGGTTTTCCAGGCAACACCCGCTGTTAATGCCAGATACACCAGGGTCAGGAAGCCGCAGCTCCAACCCTGAGTAGTGGCCGGCCCTCGTAATTGCAGGCGCAGCTCTCTTTGAAATCCCCTCTGCCCCTCATGTATCCGACGCTGACAGCAGGCGCTGCCTGGAAAACCCCTTTAAGTTGTCGGCTGTGTGTGATGTGTCTGGAAGCTTCCTCCTCCTACCGTCTTCTCTTCATCCCGTCTGACTCCGGCATTGGAGCCGAGAACTAAACTTCGGATTATTTCTTGTAGAGTGGCTTCTCCCCCCCGGCTGGCATATCACGAGCGTACCTGCGTCTATGGGTTCACATCTCCGGCACACTATGTATACAGTGGGGGGGATAAATATAAATCGTTCCGTATGTAACCGTGTAACAAAAGAAGTGGTTTCCATGACAACGTGATTCTTCTTAATTTTCTGGCATGATTTGCAGAACGAAGAAAACCATCTGATTGGTTGATGAGCGCAGCAGTGAGTTTTCATGTAACCTCATTATGCAATCAAAGCTATTGGAGATGGCAACCAAAACTGCGAATTTGTGTCACAGGACATCTGGTGGGATCCGGGGGTCTTCTGGTGACGATTCATCATATATGTGACCTTTGTGCACCTCTCAGACGGTAGCAGCCTGGATTGTGCGCAGGGATCGTCCTCTTGCTTACAGGCTTTCTCTTCTGTAATTGAAGCTTGCTCTCGTTTCTCCGGGACAGTTCACTTTTTTCAGAACTGATATCCTGGGCACTTAGTCCAACTCCGTTAGATTCTGTCCCCTATATGGTCACCATCTTTTTGTACCCCTGTCTGAGGGCAGCATAAGGTAGTGCCGGTCACACTGATTGCAGCGATATGTTTGCTGTGTGGATCTGTGCAGTAGTTTTGCAGAAACTTGCCTTTTATCAGTAGCAGCAAAGGCATAGAGGACTACTTAAAGTAGTCCTGGATATTCATAAGCTGCTCAGCGGGGATGAAGAAAACTCCTGCCACAGCTGTCATAGCTGTGGCAGAAGTCCACGGCATTCTCCATTTCTTTTCAATAGGGCTAGCGCTGCTGCCGCTGGCCCCATTGAGAAGACTGGCGATATCCCGGCGTGATGCAGTTTTTTTTCTCGCACTGCGCTGTGAGATTTTTCCTTTACTCTCGCAGCGCAGTGGAGAAAAAAACGCCAGTGGGTGTGAGCCCTAAACCAGAAGTGTAATCCTGCCTATGATGATAATGAGATGACAGCTGAGAAGTTTTCTCTGTAGAACAGGAAGTGTCAGACTATTATTAGGCTTAGTGATCAGTGTGCAGCGAGGGGAGGAGGTGAGCTGTGATATCTATTGTGACTGGTGGACCTGTGCTATCAATACATAGGTGTCACCTCTCAGTGTAATCCTGCCTGTGATGATAATGAGATGACAGCTGAGAAGTTTTCTCTGTAGAACAGGAAGTGTCAGACTATTATTAGGCTTAGTGATCAGTGTGCAGCGAGGGGAGGAGGTGAGCTGTGATATCTATTGTGACTGGTGGACCTGTGCTATCAATACATAGGTGTCACCTCTCAGTGTAATCCTGCCTGTGATGATAATGAGATGACGGCTGAGAAGTTTTCTCTGTAGAACAGGAAGTGTCAGACTATTATTAGGCTTAGTGGTCAGTGTGCAGCGAGGGGAGGAGGTGAGCTGTGATATCTATTGTGACTGGTGGACCTGTGTTATCTATACATAGGTGTCACCTCTCAGTGTAATCCTGCCTGTGATGATAATGAGATGACGGCTGAGAAGTTTTCTCTGTAGAACAGGAAGTGTCAGACTATTATTAGGCTTAGTGGTCAGTGTGCAGCGAGGGGAGGAGGTGAGCTGTGATATCTATTGTGACTGGTGGACCTGTGTTATCTATACATAGGTGTCACCTCTCAGTGTAATCCTGCGTTTGATGATAATGAGATGACAGCTGAGAAGTTTTCTCTGTAGAACAGGAAGTGTCAGACTATTATTAGGCTTAGTGGTCAGTGTGCATCGAGGGGAAGGTGACATCACATCACCTAATGTGAAGGTGGATCCTGTGTTATGCTATATACAGGTGTCACCACTCAGTGTAATCCTGCCTGTGATGATGAGGAGATGACTGCTAAGAGGTTTTCTCTATAAAAACAGGAAGTGTCAGACTCTTAGGCTTAGTGGGCAGTATGAGAACAGCAGGATTTCAGATTTTTTTTTAAATATACATCTCGTCATTGAACATTCAAAAAACAAAAAAAATCACCAAAAATTCTTGAAAAATTAATTTAAAAAATGTGAATTGTACATTTCTGATGACACATTCCCTTTGAGAACTAAATGTCAAGAGTTTCTCGTGGAGTAGATAAGAGCGCACCTGCTTGAGGCATGAAGGGGTAATCTGAAGCGTCTCCTGTTTACATTGGAAGACGACATATTTGAACACATTTGTGCTGCCTTAGAAGAAGAACTTGAGTATATAATGTGTGTGAGACTGCCAGCTCCTGCTAGGAGCAGGAGAGGCGGCCGGCATCTGCCTGCCAGAGATGTGCAAATAGACTTCACGAAGCACCAGGAGTCCTCACTTATCTGACAAGCAGCCAACATTTTGCAGGAGCTTTCGTATAGGAAAACTTGGAGAAGCTAAAATGTAATTAAACACCAGCAAGATATCACCCCCTTCCCCTTCTCCCCTCCTTTCCCGCTCCTTCCAGAGAGTGTCAGCTCAGCTTTACTATGGAAGATGCAACATTTCTTGAGATGTTCTCCATCTCCTTCACAGCAGCGGAGGGTTTTTTCCAATTGTGATTACACTATAATTACGTGGATGTTATGAAAAACCATATCCAAAGCGTCTGTAGAGTCTGTCTCTGCTCTCCACCCATCTGTATATTGGAATGCAAATGGGAGATGGTAGAAAGACTTCACAGCGCCAACTAGTGGACATCAACCCTATAAGCTAATAGACCTTGTAAGATGCACAATACGGCACAAGAACCCTCCTATTGTAGTCCATATTCTGTACCTCCATGTGGAATGCAGATGGATTACTTCTGCAGCGGCACCCAGTGGAAGGTGGCTTCCCTATTAGTCAATGTCTAACCTAGCAGGCCTTGTAGCATAACAAAGTGTACTTATTGTCAAAACCAATCCCTCCCCTAGAAGGAGCGCGTGTGCACGTACGCGCACACACGCACACGCACACGCACACACACACACACACGCGCGCACGCACGCACGCACACACGCGCGTGCACGCGCACACACACGCGCGCACACACTCCCTCCCTCCCTCCAACCCCTCCTAACAGTCTGGTCAGACGCTCCTCTCTACTGATGGTCTGTAGGGGGTCCTGAGCCCGGTCACCTTGTGTGCCCCCATCCACTGGTCCCAACACCCCCTAACAGTCTGGTCAGATGCTCCTCTCTACTGATGGTCTGTAGGGGGTCCTGAGCCCGGTCACCTTGTGTGCCCCCATCCACTGGCCCCAACACCTCCTAACAGTCTGGTCAGATGCTCCTCTCTACTGATGGTCTGTAGGGGGTCCTGAGCCCGGTCACCTTGTGTGCCCCCATCCACTGGTCCCAACACCCCCTAACAGTCTGGTCAGATGCTCCTCTCTACTGATGGTCTGTAGGGGGTCCTGAGCCCGGTCACCTTGTGTGCCCACATCCACTGGTCCCAACACCCCCTAACAGTCTGGTCAGATGCTCCTCTCTACTGATGGTCTGTAGGGGGTCCTGAGCCCAGTCACCTTGTGTGCCCCCATCCACTGGTCCCAACACCCCCTAACAGTCTGGTCAGATGCTCCTCTCTACTGATGGTCTGTAGGGGGTTCTGAGCCCGGTCACCTTATGTGCCCCCATCCAATGGTCCCAACACCATCAAAACATTCTGGTCAGACAGTCCTCTCTACTGGTGGTCTGTAGGGGGCGTCCTGAGCCTGGTCACCTTGTGTGCCCTCACACATCCACTGGTCATACGGGCGGTGGGGGACAATTCATCAATACGACCATTCAGCTTCTCACATATCTCTCTCAGACTCTGGTAACGGGGTTGAAATCTCTAGACGTCGTAGAGGCGTCTAATGGCCAACAAGCTCCACACAAGTGGAATAAGAAGTCACTACACACAAGGTGCCTCCGCCAGCCTCTCAAGGCCAAGGGGGGGGGGGGGGGAAGCACTTTTAAGGCATCCGGTGACAAGACCGTTCATCTAAATCACACCACAACTCTCATCATTTGCATATCTGCCCGAGATGGAACTGCACATTGGATACATGTTGTCATTGCTCCGATTTGAAATTGGCTGTTTAGTATTTCCAGCGGATTTGCATTTATGGAAATAATTATGATTTTGTGCTTTATTTACTTCTCCTAACTCATTGCTATGTTTTTTTTTTAACACTCCTGCATTAGAGCGGCTTCTCTGGATGACCCAGTTCGTTCTTGTATTACACAGCCAGCCCCATCCTAGTGAAAACTGTGTCAAGCTTCATTTCAGTCTTATCGTACTTCAAAGAAAGGATTCCAGTGCCGGGGAGCCCCCACTGAGATTCCAACTTGAAGAATGACCCTGTCTGACATTGTTATTTTACACATATAAGGAGAGGGCATTTCTATAAAACTCCTTCTCTGCCGCAGACTCCCACATCTAGTCTCAGAAGTAATCGAGGCAAGTCGGTCCCATTCATCTCCAGTTACTTTCATTGGGTTCCCCGAGTGGTTTCTTGCCGTGATCTTACCTGAAGACACCTCAGTATTCTTCATATAATGTTCCTTAGTGTTGTGTAAACAAGACTAATGCTTCCAGAACCAAAACATGTGTCGGAGCAGACGCTAGCCCAGAGCTTCCATCTACCACGTGGGTTAGAGGGGTTGGCCAAGAGGTTCTTTTTTTCCTCGTGACGCAAATTAAACGGTCATACACTTACCTATCCAGCTCTCTGCATCTCCCACGCCACTGATCGGTCCTCCAACCTGGGGCTTGTTTACAGGCTGCAATCACAGCTTGTGTATGGGGTTTCACAGGCAGCTGCAGCCAATGATAGAGCTCAGCAATCAAGATCCAAGTTCTGTCATTGGCTGCTGCAGCTGGCAAACGTGACATCACAGGGACGACCTGAAACAGCGGTGCAGGACGTAGCATCTCTTATGGGCACGTTAGAGAAGTTCGAAGAGTTTACAGATGAAGGGCATGCCATTAGAGGGTTAGCACTGCTGCAACATGACATGCCCTCTGACCGCCAGGGGGATGACTGCTCCAGTAAGGAGGGGAATAGGAGCGCAGGGCAAGCTAGACAGGTCCTGGTAATGGGGGACTCATTTATTAGGGGGACAGATAAATGAATCCGGTCTTTGTGGCAGATTGTCTTAATTATGCGTTATCCTCCTAGCCCTAGAGTTTGACGCTTGACAGATTCAGTTGACATATTACTGTGAGGGGCTGGTGAGGATCCAGCGGTCATGGTATACATGGCACCAATGACAAAGTTAAGAGGTAGATGGAGGATCCTTAAAAACAATTTCAGAGAACTAGGATGTAAGGTTAGGCCAAGCTTTGTTGTTGGCTACAGGTTCTACAATAGGGATGAGCTGCATCTCAAAAGGGGAGGGGAGAAGATGGCTAGAAGGTTGGAGGCGTGTTTAAACTAGGGCCCAGGGAAAGCCGAACTGGAACTAATGATATCTGAGGAAAACTACGACATAGTGGGAATGACGGAGACCTGGTTGGATAAAAACTGTGACTGGGCGGTGAACTTACTGAGTTAGTCTGTTCAGAAGGGAATTTAAAAAAATTGGAAAGAGGGAGGTGTTTGTTTTTATGTAAAATCCTGTTTAAATCCCACATTACGGGAAAATATATGTGAGCAAGATGAACATCTGGGAGTCTCGATTAGTAAAAATACATTGTAGACAAGCAAATATGACAGAACCTACTGAAAATCTATTACTGAAGCAAATAGATGAAGCAGCAAATCACAAGGAGGTAATTATTATGGGGGACTTTACTATGTGGAGGTAAACTGGGAAGCCGAAACCTGCAGATCTCATCAAGGTAACAACTTCCTGTCAATTACTAAAGATAATGACCTTCCACAACTTGTACAGGAACAGACTAGAGGGACGGCCATTTTGCACTTAATATTTAGTAACAGACCTGACAGAATAACAGGGGTGCAGGTTGAAGGGCACCTGGGAAATAGTAACCATAATATAATACATTTCCACTTGTTTTTCAAAAGAGTTTTTTATAGGGGAGCTACGAAAATACTAAACTTTAGGAATGCAAAGTTCAATCTGCTCAGAGATGCCCTAAACCTTATTGACTGGGACAATATCCTCAAAAATAAGAGTAGAAACAATAAATGGGAAGTGTATTCACAGAGGAAAATGAAATGTCAGATGAGATCCAGAGTGATAAAGTAAACTCTCCATTAAATTTCACCAGTCTAACCCAAGAAGAAGCGTAGAGTCACGTTAAAAAGAATAAAATAGACAAATTGCCGTTTCGACGGATTTTATCTTAGAATAAAAATGTAATTCCTTTATTGAAATAATATGTGCACATTTTTCTTAAAAAAAAGTTGCGCCACCATCAGTTTTCTGCTCTCTTTCCTTCACTCATACACTCTGATTGGTTCACAGTTACTACTGGGGTACCACAGGGGATAGGATCAGGCCCTCTTCTTTTTTAACATATGTATTAATGACCTGGTAGAATGATTGTACAGTGAAATATTAATATTTGCAGATGATACAAAACTATGTAAAGTAATTAACAGAAGAGAAGACAGAATGTGGTTGCAAATGGATCTGGATAAGTTAGAGTTTGGGAAAAAAATCTCATTTGCCACTTTAACACTGATAAATGTAAGGTTCTGCACATGGGCAGAGGAAATACATGTCACCAATATACACTAAATGGGAAACTACTGGGGAACACTGACATGGAGAAGGACTTGGGTGAGTTAATTAACTGTAAGCTTAACTGGAACAACCAGTGTCAGGCAGCTGCTGCCAAAGCAAAAAGGGTCATGGGGGCATCAGAAGAGTCTAGGGGCGCATGACGGGAACATTGTTCTTCCTCTTTACAAGTCACTGGTCAGACCACACATGGAATATTGTGGACAGTTTCGGGCACCGGTACTCAAAAAGAACATATCAGAGCTGGAGCGGGTACAAAGGACAACTAAAGTAATAAATGGAATGGGCGGCCTACAATACCCAGAGATCAGGGGTCAGTACAGAGATCTCTCCCATCATCTATTATACCCAGGACTGTAAGAAGGGGCGCTCTAATAACTATGTATAGATATATCAGGGGACAGTACAGAGATCTCTCCCATCATCTATTTATACCCAGGACTGTAACAAGGGGGCGCTCTAATACCTACGTATAATATATCAGGGGTCAGTATAGAGATCCCTCCCATGATCTGTTTATACCCAGGACTGACGGTAACAAGAGGGCATCCTCTGTATCTAGAGAAAATAAGGTTTCTACACCAACATAGAAGGGGGTTCTTTACTGTATATTATGGAAATCTCTCCTGCGGACGTGGTTATTTCAGGGTCGGTGATCCGGGGATTGTTCTGATTGCCAGACTTTGAGTGAGGAAGAATTTGTTTTCCTTTAGATGAGAGAAATTGGCTTCTACCTCATTGGTTTATTTTTGCCTTCCTCTGCATCAACATTGGGGGGCAATAGTCTGAATTAGATGGACATAGTATGTTTGGCCAGAAAAAAGACCTACGTTATATAACAATCCTCGTCTTTCGGCACAGTTCATGCATGCTACTCATGATTAAGGGTGACTGGGGTGTGGCCAATACAGAAAGGGGGAGGGCAACTGTGGGAAAATCTGGAACACCTAATTCAAAAAATGTTTTCAAAAAGTAGGTGAATATGATCTAGTCTCACAAATGATTTTTATTTTCCCCATCCGCCGTGCGTCATTGAACCAGGCAGCCCGATATCAATAGCATATTTTTATTGTTTGACAAGCATTTACAACTTTTCATTCATAGACCTAAAAACATAAAAATAGACCTTCTTTCAGCTTATAAAAGAAATATATAAGAACATCTGACATCGACATGTCATGACAGTATGTACATACACTGGTACCTAGTCAAGCACCGGACTTTCCAGTTTTTCACAATTGACCATATTCTGCTTGGTACAGTACACCACAGGACTGTTCACCTCCAAATATTGAATTGGGGTGGGGGGGCGCACACAAGTGGACTGCAGATGGCATCGAACAATAGATTTACGAAGGAAAAGATTTTTTATAATTTTTCTTTTTCAAAAGCTCTGCTCATGGATTTCAAAAAATTCACCGTCACGACCAACCAAAAATGAGATGTACTAGGATTGCAAAGCAGCAATAGTTATAAGCAAAGTCACGTCCTCACTCGTACACGTCACAATGGAACCATAGTTAGCGTCATGTACATTGGCCTTAATATCTTACTGTGCCGTTAAACCAAGGGTATTTTTGGACTTCCCAACAGGTTCTTCGAGCACTTAAAGATATTAAATAGTCATTTCCACCAAGCAATCACAACATGAAGATGGCAAACTCTGCACAACACAATGGTGTCAAAGTCCGTCACAACGGAGATAGGTTCGATAAAAAATATAGAGATGCTGGGCTGTCATATAGTATGGTGGTGGAAGAATGAAATAAAACTGGTCAAGTGAGAAAAGATTGGAAAGTGGGAACGTAACCTATGCTAAGTGCAAGTGATGTTCTACTCGAATGGTCCGCGAAGTGGCCGGGCTCAAGGTGGAGCATTGCGACGTCCTACTCGAATAGTCCATCATTGGTTGGGCTCAAGCAGGTGCATTGTGATGTCCTACTCGAATAGTCCATCATTGGTTGGGCTCAAGCAGGTGCATTGTGATGTCCTACTCGAATAGTCCATCATTGGTCGGGCTCAAGCAGGTGCATTGTGATGTCCTACTCGAATAGTCCATCATTGGTCGGGCTCAAGGAGGTGCGTTGTGATGTCCTACTCGAATGATCCATGAAGTGGTCGGGCTCAAGGATCTGCGTTGTAATGTCCTACTCGAATGATCCATGAAGTGGTCGGGCTCAAGGAGCTGCGTTGTGATGTCCTACTCGAATGATCCATGAAGTGGTCGGGCTCAAGGAGCTGCGTTGTGATGTCCTACTCGAATGATCCATGAAGTGGTCGGGCTCAAGGAGCTGCGTTGCTACTTGAATCAAAGTACAATTTAAAAAAATAAAATAAAGTTGGGAGATGCTGGATGTAGAGTGATGGACGTTCTTATCGGAGACTTTCTTTATTAAATATATCTATGCGTATAAAACTAGTGCGTCCTATTCTCTATGAAAGATTAGATCATCTGTAGGTTTACAATGTAAAATGCCCCCGTATCCCTTGGTGTCCCTGAATCTTAAAAAGGTATAAATTAAAAAATAAAAACAAAAAAAATAGAGATATCTAGAACTTTTTTGTCTTTTCTTTTTTTTTTTCTTCAAGTTTTGCATCTGTGTCTGTGGGAGGAGTTTGGCGTGGTCATATATATATATATTTTTTTTGCTAATTAGTGTAACAATTGCACATGACTGAAATAACCAGCAAAACGGGGAAAAGTAACAGTTTTGCAACAGAAATTCCAAAAACTATCCTTCAAAAACACTTGTTTTCTTAAAAAATACAAAGCTACCGAAGCGTAACATTGATGGGGCAAAGAAGGAGAAACACGGCAATATCAGAAACCAGGGGAAGGCGCCGGGGAACAAAGGAGTGATCGAGCGGTCAAGACACAAATCCCTTTAACCAATTTGTGCTCTCACTTTGTACACGACTTGAGGCGGCGCCTCTAGCCATTTCCGCCATATTGTTGAACGCTAACTCTCGGTCCAACCCTGATTGATATTTTTTTTTTTGTAGAATAAATAAAAGGAACAAGACGTCTTAACTCCTCTCCCCCAACCCGGAGGAGGGGACTTGTGTAACAGGATGCATTTGCTTTTTCTGTAAGCAGTTGTGGCTTTGTTGGCCAGTTTTTAGCTGCCAATGTTGTGTGTGTGCAAGTGTGCAGTCTAGAGGATCACGATTCCACAGTGCATGAAGGGGTTAAACCGTCACCTAGTCGGACCCTTTTATAGCATATAAAGTGACAGCTTCATATTTCTGTGTTCAGTTTCCGGGCAGGCACAAAGTCTTCTCGTCTCACCCATATGACTTCTTCGGTGGCGCTCTCGATGCTGCCGTTCATTCCAGAAAAGGCAGTCTGCTTCTTCAGCTGAGTCATACGGGAGGCGTGAGTGCTCATGGCGTTCTGGACAATGCTATTCGGTGGGTTGTTGGATATGGTGGTGGCCTCTAGTTGATCGCTCAGATCTTTCTCCATAGAGCCACCTTTGATAGACTCACAGTACTCGTCGTCACTACTGAGGATGTCCGTTTCTTTAACGTCTTCTTGTTCTTCATATTGAGCAAGATCGAACTGTTCCTCCACCCAACGGTCGGTGTCTCCGCCGCTGTTTGACTGCTGTGGAGGTTTAGGTTCAGCCTCCGGGTCCAATTCCTTGTCGGGGCTTGTGGAGTAGACCATGTCTGAGTCGATGGTAAATCGATTCCTCACGAGACGCCTTCGTCTTGCAAGAGACCTACTGGGTGCGGAGACTGAAACGAAAGGAGATATGGAGAGATGTAAGGAGAACTGTACAACAAAGTGAGCAGTCTAAGGTGTGAAGACCAAGTGGAAGAAGACTTGTCATGACATCCCTAGGGCTTCTACAGAATGATAATGTGTGTGATATCCTAGAATGGTATTGCTCAACTCCAGCGCTCCAATCCCTCCAACAGGTCATTATTTGAAGATACCTTAAGATGTACTTTCACATAATGAGAACAGTTTGCAACCGAAAAAACAGCCCACTGGCAGCAGCCAACAGTCACATGATCTCGTCAATAAGGCCTGCAAGATTGTGCAGCCATTGGCCGTTGAGGGTGGGCTGGGTATGCTCTGCAAGTGTTTTCTACAGTGTTCTCCAAGGGCTCTTTCACAAAGGAGGTGTATGTGTATTTACGGACCAAGATATGCAGATTCCTGCGTATTTCTGCCTATTGGCAGTTTTGTCCATGCGCGAATAAGCAGCGTATTTACACGCATTAATAAAAAAAACGAACAAAATAAGATCCCATTGATCCCGTTTGCGGCATATTTCCGCCCGCCCATTGATTTCAATGGGCTATTTTGGTGCGTAATACACACCATGTTAAACATACGCAGCTGTGAATGAATCCGCTGAACTGTGTAATATACTGTATTTACGCCCGTATGAATGAGCCCATAAGGTGGGAGCGCAGGAGTGCATTTCAGCTTCAGTGTTTGCATCCGTAATACGGCCCGACCTCTGAGCATTATGGGAATGTACGGTGCTTGGAGTGCCAGTCTAGAGACCCGCGGTCCGGCAGGGATGCACTTCTATAATACTACGGACGAAAGCACAGAGCCGAAATACGCTAGTGTGTTCCCGGCCCTATAACATGTGAACGAACCTGTAAGAGGGTTTTACCACTAATTCATCTGCTATCTACGACATAAGGGGATAAATGTCTAATCACTGGAGGTCTGACTGCCGAGACCCCCAGTATTCCTGATAACTGTACCCCTGAATGCCACATGTGAATGGAGTGGCAGAAGGCATGCGTGCCCACTGCCCCATGTACTTCTATGGCATGGAGGGAGATTGCTGAGTGCGCCGATCTCTGCCCCTTCCTTAGCAGTAAATGGAGTGGAAGTTGAGCAAGCGCACCACTGCTCCGCACGGGGTATTCAGGGGTGCGGTTCTTGGGATCACAGGGGTCCCAGCGGACAGACCTCCAATCCTCTATCCTGTGAATAGGAGTTGGAGGACTTCAGTCGTAAAACCCTTTTATGTCCCCACATCCCAATATCCCGAGGCAGGAAGATCTCAGTTACTCCGTGACCCGGCTCCCTGACTGCCCACAATGCACATGTAGCTTGAACATTGGATCTGCTCATTAACGCTTTTGTTTTTCTACAGATTCCACAACACCGAAAGCTTTAGATGACTAATAATGGGTTAACAGAGCGTTCCAGAGCGCCAGTCAGAACGGATGACAGAGTGTGTAAAACCGCCTCTGTTTCCTGATACAGAATTCCACGCAGAATTTACCTCGTTGGTTTCTTGATTCGTCTGGTAATGAACGCTGGCATCCTGCGCGTGACGCCAATGATTCACGTTACATAACAAGCGCCAGCTTCACTTCTGTATGCAAATAACCTCCTTTCCCTGCGCTCGTCTTCACACCGATTTCTAATTCTACGATGTGGCAGCTGATCTGAAGCTAAACAAAACCCCACACGAGCGGCGCACATTTGGCATCCGTTAGTGGGGCTTCTATATTGTGAATCATGTGTAAGGGACCTTTCATGTGGACCGGAATCAGGATGCAGCAGCTGCGGAATTTAACATCAAAATCCGGTGTGGAATAGAATGCGGCTTGTGCTGCGTTGTGCGTCCTATTGCCGGCCCGTGTGACTGCACTGCATGCAACACTACGTGAAGCATGGAGTAGGCAGTGCTGTGCGGGCCTCTATCCTCCTAGAAGAAGGTGGCATGATCTAGAGTGATTCTACCCCTTCATTTACCAACATCACAATGCCCATGAAGAGTAGGAGACTTGCTCAAAGGGGTTGCGAGGGTTCACTTTAAGGCCCAATGTCCATTTGCATGCATGGATTCCACTGCTGAATCC
The DNA here is from genome assembly GCF_035609145.1 of Eleutherodactylus coqui. NCBI lineage: Eukaryota > Metazoa > Chordata > Amphibia > Anura > Eleutherodactylidae > Eleutherodactylus > Eleutherodactylus coqui. The sequence goes on from NC_089840.1 coordinate 9,806,797, forward strand.
CTGCGTGCCTGCGGACATTGGGAGAAAAATAGGTTTTCTTACCATTCCTGCGCCGGCCAGATCTTCTTTCTTCAGCACGGCGGACGTGTCCGGGTGCATGCACAGTGCATTTTTTAAAATCTCCTGCTCTCCCGCGGCACAGACAAAATAATAGCTGTGGCTGTGCCACCGATATGTCGGCTTTCATTGATTTCAATGAAAGGTATGCCACGGAATCCACGGCCAAAATAGAGCATGCCGCGATTTTCTCCCGCAGCGTAGGACCCACACATCAGAGAAAATGGCATCCGCATGCTTTTAAGTAGTTAGTGGATGCTAATGCACCCCTATGGGCGGCTTTGATTTGCAGATCTCCTGCAAATCAAAGACGCAAGTGGACATTCAGCCTGAAAGGCACGCGTTAAAATAAAAACAACATATACTCACCTGCCTTCGGGTTCTCTGGAGGCGCCGCTAACTGACTCTGCTGCTCCATCCCCAATTGCCGGCAGCTATGTGACCGCTGCAGCAGCAAACTCCTGGCATTGTGCTGCCCAGGATGTGAGGACCGATGCTAGTAGTCTGGTAAGTGATTGCCCGCAGCGGTCACCTGACTTCTGGCGGCAGAGGGCGGAGTAGCAGCACCCAGGAAGACCAAAGGCAGGCGGGAATGCATTATTTTGTTTACTTTAACGCAAGCCCAAAGACATGTATTCTCTGTCCACAGGAAGTGGGGTAAAGGTCTGATCTCATGGGGTCTGACCACCGGTATAACAATCCCAAGAACTGTGCCTACTTTGAACGGAGCACCGTTCCATTCACTTCTATGGGACAGGAGGAGATCGATAGAAGTGAAGAGAACAGTTATGATGCATGTGCATTGTTGCTCCATTCACGGAAGCATTCGGTTCTTGGGGTCTGGGAGTTCCCAGCGGTCGGACCGCCCCGATTAGACCCCTATCCTGGCAAAACCCCTTTGAGTTCACATCACCCTATGAGAAGCTTCATAATGTACGGGCCTGTTTACATGAGACAGCTGGTGGTGATCGCTAGGATGGCTGTCAGGCGCAGCACTCATTGAAAGGAAGCAGAGACAGATTGTTCCGGCCCGCCCACCTCCATTCATAGTAAACAGGCAGCGGTTCATACATGAGTGACTGCCTCTTCACATGGCCAGATCATGGTTTGTAAGGCATCCACACCGGACGATTATCGCCATCCAGAAAGAATCAGAATTGTTCAGTGGTACCCCATGGCAGCTGCCTGGTCCGCCTCTAGCATTAACACTCTTGGTGACACAGACTAAACATGTGCGCGACCGCCGGCGCCATCGTATTGAGAGTTCTTCTCATAATGAGGCTCAGAAAATTAGCAGCAACTTTGTGATGGATGCAAAAAATCCAACCCTGCTGAATCTTTTTGACACTGCTGCTTCATATGTTTGCCACGTGAAGTCATTGTGGGCCGTGTATTCTGCGTTTACCCCTTCTATACAATATGGCGCTGTATCTGCTGACCATTAGGAAGGACTATTTGGGCAGGATATATGAGCCAGTAAGCCATTCTATTTACCTGCTCTGTTCATGGCGGGCCGAGCGCCCTTCAGTGCACACAACCTCTTCCCCCCAAAGGGGACGTATTGCTGGGAGTTGGGCAGGCTCTCCGTCTTGAGCAGCTGTCTCCTGTGCTTGTCTCGCAGGATGGAGTGCACGGCCCTCAGGAACTCCTTCTTGCTGTCTGGAGAACTGCAGAGACCGGAAGACACCGATGAAGGCATCCATACCAGAAACACTATGAACTCTACTAGGGAGGGACACCTACCTGCAACATAAGTGGAACGCTCGCTCCGGTCTTCCCTCGGATTCAGATTTAACATGGACGATTTCACAGACTGAATTTGTCTCAGCATCTAATAAGAAAAAGAGGAAACGGGCAAAAATGCTTTTAGTTTTTTTCACAATAAAACCCTTTTTGTGAGTTTTTTCATTACTGCAAGTTTTCACTGGTACCATTTTGGGGTACATACGGCTTTTTTGATCACTTTTATTGTGTTGTTTTATAGGGCGAAATGAACAAAAAAGCACTTTGGCTTCTTTTCTTGATATGTTTTTTTATTCATACCGTTTGGCGTGCGAGACAAACCGTCTGTTCAATTTATCGTACCGGTCGCTAACATGGATTTTTTTTTTTTTTAAAAACAAAAAAAGTGCACAAAAAAGTTTTATTTTTAACAAATTTAAGCTTTCTTCCCTTTTACCTTTTTTTGTGTTTTGTGTCATTGATTTCTCCTGCGTTCATGGAAAAATACGCAGTAAATACACGTTTTATGGGCATTCACTGCTTTTTTACTCGATTCAATAGATTTTAATAGGCAATGTCCAAAATAGGACATCGTGATATTTTTCACGGGCGTGAACAATGCCCATCTGAATACTCCAAAGGGCTTCATAATGTCCGTATTAGGTGCGTAATGCAAACAGCAAATACACCTGTGTGAATGAGCCCCAAGTCCACCAGAGCCGTCCTCTCCCCTAGCTCATACAGGGGGTCTTGGGTGGGACCCCCTCCAGGACGCCCGTATGTGGTAATACGACACATGGACAGGGATCTACTCAGAAGACAAACCATTTAGGCAAATGCTGCCATAAGAGTCGGAGCGGATCCCATCACAGCGAGCGCGGAAGCCTTTTACCAAAAATATGTCTGTGAGGGTGAAGAACAAGAGAAATCCCTACCAGAAACCTCTAAATATTTGTTGTCAGATTCGCCCAACGCTTTGGGATTCGCCAGGCATTGTTTTTCCATGAAAAGAGGGAAATCAAATGGGACAGAATGGAACCGAGCGGAACTGCAGCTCAGAAAGTCCAAGGGGACTTGAGAACAGAAGTTTTTTTCCCCATTTTGCAGCTCCTCTCGCAGAAATGCAAAACGGAAATCAAGACCTAAGCTGTAAAATGGGAAGTTCTGTTACCGGAAGTAGTCAGAGCCCGAAGCTGCAGCGCCTCTGTAGGAATCATGTGCCTAAAGCGAAATGGATCCCGGTCCTCAAACATGGACGCCCGATGTGAGCCGCCCTGAAACAGAGATCAGAGGGTTAAAGGATTTATCAATTCATATCATAACAGGTTTAACAACTTTGTAATACACTGCAGTGAATAGAAACCCGGCCTCATCGATCACAACTACTCAGCAGGAGAGCGGGCCCGTCACCCGAGGCAATACCAAACCTGTCCGCTGCAGTGGGAACTAAAGGCCCATTTACACAGGACGCGTGTCGGGCAAACGATGCCTGACACTCCTCGCTGTGTCTCTGCGCTCCTGCACGGCAACTAGCAGAGCTGGCTCGCACACGGAGCCGTCAGCAGGGGGGCGGGGCAGTGCAGGAGATTTCTCTCCTCTCGCTCCCCCGCCCCTCTGCACTGAGATATACAGTGGCAGTTCACTACTGAACAACCGCTGTTTAAACTGAGCGATGAGCTTCATCGCTCATCTTTTATGCAGCATAAAGCTTATCATTGCGTTTAAACAGCGGATGTTCAGTACTGAACATCCGCTGTGTTATCTCAATGGAGAGGGGCGGGGGAGCGAGAGGAGAGAAATCTCCTGCACTGCCGTGGCCGCTCCGTGTGCGAACCAGCTCTGCTAGTTCCCGTGCAGGACTGCAGAGACACAGGGCCGAGTGTCGGGGCTTGCTGCGCTGAGTATGCAGTAAAAACCCCAAAAGATTTCAGATAACAGCTCAGTGCTCTGCACATTTCAGCACTAGAGCTGTCCACAGAAATCTTACGGGGTTTAACTGCATGGCCAGTGCAGCAGGCCCTGGAGATTTTCCGAACGTACCACTAAAGGGGGTTTTCCATCAACTGATTAAAGGGGCCACATTTAGTAGCGTCTGTACCATGTATTGCAGCTGAATCCTATTGATTTAAATGGGACTGCACAGCGATACGAGGCACGGCTACTACAAGTAGTACAGAGCTGTGCTGGTAACATCAATCTGATGTACCCCGAGGACAGGATGCCAAGTCCTATAAAACCCCTTTAAATTACCCTCCCTCATAGAGGCTCCTCTGTCCCAGAGACTAAACCTACGAGCTTCTTCTTCTGCTTGGAGCTGTCCTTGTATACCAGCACCACTGCGGTCTTAAACACTGCAAAATAAAAGGAGAGACAAGAAGAAGGATCACATAATTAGTCATGAATCAGGCTAACTGGGTCCCAGAGCAGAGAGAAGAGGTGCTGCAGGGGCCCTGACAACACAAAGCTGCATGACAATGACTGCAATGAGAATCAGTATAACAAAAGTGCATTAACAGAAAACATTAATAAAAAAACAATATTTAAAATCAAAGACCTATATACACTGAATGGCCCCTTTATTAGAGCCCCGGCCCGCTCACGATTGGCGCTTTCCTGTATGGCAATTCTCCCCGTGACCCTGGAGTGCAGCGTGACCAGTTTTCTGTGGATCAGCTTCAGTGTGAATCCACATCAGATGGGAAAACTAGTCAACGAAAGGGGTCAGAGGAGGATGGCGGGAATCGTATTAACCAATAGGTGCTGCACAGTCAGCTGGGGCTCCAACTGACGTGTACAACTCACCATTCCTTACACGGACGGTTCATAACAGCAGATGACCAAATCCAGTGCAAAGAGAAAAAGACAGGCGAGACTCCAGCGGGCAAAAGAGTGCAAAACTTGTATCACCAAGTATGGAAAAACATCTCCTGGTCAGATGGACACAGCTTTCTGTTGCCGATGGGAGGCCAGAATTTCCTCACGCAGCCTGAATCGCTGACCCCTTCCTGTCAGCTGGTGGAGATGGAGTAATGGTGTGGGGAAGGTATTCTTGGAACACGCCGGGTCTGCTGATACCTGTAGACGGAGGCCATAAAAACTGCTGCAGTTCTGAAGCCAAAGGAGGCCCAACACGCTACTAAATGGGGTCTCTAATAAGGCGGTCATTCGGTGTATATCGGAAAAAGGGTGCAAAATTATCCAAATGTTAGGCCAAGAGGTTCAGAGGTAACGCTTGCATGTACTGTGCTAAATCGCATCCGGTAAAAGGTCACTTTCGCTTTAGGGGTCACTATCGCCAGCAATGCCGTACACAAAAACCTTACCAAAAGTCGCCAGTTCAGGGTCCTTTTTCCACTTCCCCAGTGACGTCGGAGGGTTGAGCCAAATCACGGTGTTATGCAGTAATAAATCCCCCATGGACAGATCTGCGACCTGTAAGAGAGCAATGAGACCGCCGCTAAATGGAGGATCGAACCAAACATCTACTTTGGGGGGACGTGTGCACATCGTGGTGAACCGCAGTGGAAGTCCAGCGGTTACACCAAAAACTGCAGTCCGCCCCCGAGAGACCGGAAGAACTCGTGTGTCTATCGGAGTCCCGCGCTGCTACTTGTCTCCGTGGGCCTCACATGGGCCGTGCGGTTCGCTCATCCTCCATCCTTCTGACCTATCAGAGTCGCTGTATTCTTTCTATAGGATTATACATTTTTTGCTGCATGGAATCTAGGTGTAAAGGGGTTGCCACAGACTAGAAAAACATGGCTGCTCTCTTCCTAACACAGCATCACATCTGTCCACAGGTTGTGTGTGGTATTGCACATTCACCTCAATGCAACCCATGGACGAGCGCGGAACTGTTTTTGGAAAAAAAACAGTCATGTTTTTTAAAGCGTACAACCCTTTAAATAAGGGCAGCACATTATAGTGGCAGATCTGCTGTAATATACGGTGTGGCAAAAGTGTGGACACACCTATTTAACTGGTGTAATTAGAAGAAAATGACTTCCAATATGGGAAAGTATTAATTGGGAGGCAGGCTGCATTTTTGGGTGGAGGAAACGTTTTCGGTGGACATTTTGAAATCAGCCATATTGAATTCAGGTCAGGTGACATATCAGTCTTGGCTAGAACTGACTCAGAAACACATTTGAAGTTTCAATTTTGCCTTGGCTTTCATTGCTTAGGTCACGGTTTGGTTTGGGGTAGTATCTGGGGGCCCTTCCTTCACAAGTTAACGGTAAGAAGTCCCTCCAGATGTTACAGGATACCATATCCCCCTGTACGCTCAATGAGAACAGGTAGTTTCCACAGGGCGGCGCACCTCCACACTCCGCTGTACGCAGAGGGCTGGGTGGCCAATTCCCTGGGCACTGGATTGGGCGTAGGGGTCCAGTAGAATGGCAGCCAAGCTCAGTGGACTTACCCCCTCTGGACTTACCTCTGGGGTTGTTTCAAGTTTCTTGTGTGCGGAAAAATACACGATCTGGTTCACCGGCCTGAAGGTTTACCCATCTGCATCCGACAGAAGGGTGGACCCCTCAAATACGTCACTTTATGAAAGTTCACCCGACTTAATTCCTAAGGGCTCTTTTAGATGGAACTATTATCGCTCAAACGAGCGAAAGTGACCGATAATCATTCGGTTTAAATGCAGCCAACGACGAGCGATACACTGTAACAGATAGGCGGCTCATAGGAACTTTAATCTGCTGAATTCACATATGATGTCCGTTTTTTCCGCCCCGTAAGGTTTCCCAGTTATGGGGAATAATGTCTTTCAATTGAAGTTGTGCTTTATTTTTGGGAAATCGGCCGATACAATGAATCAGTCGGCTCGCCATTAACCTGCTTAATAAAAAGAACAAAAGTGATTGCGCCGCTATTTTGCAGTCACTGTTACACGCCGTCTGCGGACTGAACACTATAAGGGTCGGTTTATGTAACATATAGGGGATGCTTCCACGTGGCGTAAACGCTTTGGATCATCCGCCAGTAAGTTGTAATTAAACTGTTTTACAGCTCATTGGTTAGGCTGGGACTATCTTTCATAATTTAATAGCAATATGGCTGAGCAGCGCGGAGGTCTGAACAACCCTGACGATTTCTGCTATGCCTGCCGACAGTTCACAACAAAGACAGAAGAGGAAAGTAACATCCTTGGTAAAGTGCGGCTATCACAAGTATTGGTGACCAAGATAAGAAGTGGCACCGCACAACATCTGTGTGTCGTGTAACGCTCATCTCACACAGGAGCTGAGAGGCAAGAGTAGAACGCCATTCGCCACTCCAATGGTACAGTGAGAGCAAAGAGACCGCCATACTGACGGTTATCCCTGCATGACGAAGATACAAAAGATTTCTCCAGATAGATAACATTCTGTATGCAGATATACCTGCTGTAATAAAACCTGTGCCTCATGACGCCAGATTACCCATTCCTGATCCAATGGGAGGGTTGCTATTGGCCTCTGGCTGGGTAGCATCCCTGAGGCCACTGTGGGGGTCACTATTACTACTGAGGCCACTGTGGGGGTCACTATTACTACTAAGGCCACTGTGGGGGTCACTATTACTACTGAGGCCACTGTGGGGGTCACTATTGGGCCTCATTCCCATGGACGTAAGCGCATACATTTGCACCAACAAAAATTGCTTACGCTCGTTTTTTTTGCCCGCTCTGGCGTGTTTTTAAGTGCATAAATACACTGCATATTTCCGCATGCAAAAAAGAAACGTAGACAGGCTCCTGGATACGGTGCGCAAACAAGCAGGATTCCTGCGATACGCCCCAACAAGGTCATGCTGCGTATGCTTTCACATGACTGTACATCTATTCACTGCCTATTCCGCATACAAGACATCGCAGTCATTGAGGACCGTTACAGAGGGAGGTACAATCGGGATACTATAGAGACTCTTGCTGGTTCTTACGGGAGGAAGTTAAGATCCAAGCGGCGTTTTCCACGAAAAACAGTTGAATAATAATATTATGGCGCGTCCAAACGGTTATCATCTGACATAAAGGAAATGGTTCGGAACGTGAGACGTGCGGCGATTCAGTGTGACCGCGGAATCAGAAGGGTTAATTTTACAGAAACATCAATTACTTTCTGATGAAAACTTTTTTTAAAATTTGTTGCTGTTCTCATTCACTTTTCATTGGTCCATCTTATGAAGGCATAAAAACCATTGTCGGCTCGTTCAGTCCTTCTCATCGATTCTACAGCGAATGCGCGCGACTGAGCGACTTCTCGTTTGAGCGAGCCAAGGATGTATCTGCCGTATGAACAGGCAGCCCCCGCAAAGACTGACATCTTTCGCTCGTTCAAACGATAAATCGACTTGTCTAATCGGACCCTAAATAAGTAAAGATAAAGCAAAATGGACACTTCCCGTGTGTTTCTGAGTCCGTTCTAGCCAAAATGGATATATCACATGAGCCTCTTCCTATTTAAGAAACACACAAACTGAATTCAATATGGCGGAGTTCAAAATGGCCGCTGAAAACATCTCCGCCAACTAAAACATGCTGCTTCCCTCCCAATTAACACTTTCACATATTGGAAGTCAGTTTCAAGTTAATTAAACCCGTTAAATGGGGCGCGTCCAGATTTTGCCTCCCGCTGTACAACAGCGCCGCACCCAGCAGACCGGCAGGGCGCCATGCTCGTTCGTACCTCTTTTACGTCTCCAGTCTGCTCCGCTATAAGCTGATCGAACACGGCTCCGTATTCCTCGTGGATCTTCTGCATCTCGTTAATGTGACTGGCGACTTTGTTCATGGTCTTGATGGCCACTAAGAGGAGAGAAGAGGACACAGAATAAGACCACATCCTTCCCGTCTGCACAGATTTCCTCTTTGTACTTTTAATCTCCCGTGATTCGCGGCTCTTGCCTATCTGTGTAATCCGCTAATGCAGATATTAAGCCATCATTAATAAACATGAAGGATGTCGAGGTCGTGCTTCGCACTCAGCGGCTGTTTATATCGCTCTGAACCAGAGGAGACGAGTAATTACAAGAAACCCCGTGACCTTGTCAGTGTCTAAAATCCCCACCGAGATGCTAAAAGCCACCTTCAACACCAGTTTCCAAAAATAGTTGGCAAATGTTTCCTTCCCCGCCAACCTCCAGAACCCGCGCAACTACATGACGAACGCCATCGTGCCGAGGAAGATAATGCATTGACCATCGTCCGTGACCCGCAACGTGGATGGAAGTTCGGATGAATCCCACGTGCGGCATTAGCGAGGCAGCGCCACACCTGTGCAAGCGCCAGTTACACAGATAAAGTGGGCAGGCATAGCGCCAGTTTTATCTACCATCCTCTAAATAGAATAGTGGCGACTCCGAAGATACAAGTAACCAAAAGCAGAAAACACAACATCATCATATTAACAATTCATACTTTATTATGTAGCATAAAAGATAAGACGCCGCTACAAAACGGCGAATACTAAAACACCAAGTGCCAAACACCCCCGCGGGATCGGGAGGAGGAGAGCGCATATGCTCAAAAAGTGGTGCGAAATAAATCCCAGCGCGCCGAAAGTGCAGAATATAGCATGACAAGAGTCATGTCCTCATAGTCAGGGTTAGAATATCAGATGCAACATCCATCAGATCCCATAGTGGGCGATCCATGGGTGCGGGTACCGCCCCGACGAGCGTCTCACACCATCTTTAGGGGTACAGAGTGATGGTACGCCACAAACTTAAATACAAGCCGGAGACCAGATGTGATAATCTACGATGGTGCCGCAAAAAACTAGTTATGGCGTGCTGGGATTTTTAGAAACGCTTTCTGAGCATATGCGCTCTCCTCCTCCCGATCCCGCGGGGGCGTTTGGTACTTTGTGTTTTAGTATTCTGCTTTTGTAGCGGCGTCTTATCTTTTAAATTATGGAATAAAGTTTGAATTTTTAATATGGCGTTATGTTCGGTTTTCTGCTCCTGGTTACTTCCACAGAAGTGAGCTGCAATACCACACACAACCTGTAGACAGGGGTGGTGCTGTTTTTGGAAGAAAGCAGCCAAGCTTTGCTAACCTGAACGCCTCATTTATCATTTAAGGGGTTATCCGGCCTTAAAGTAATCTTGCGAATGCGGTAAAACAAAAAGAACCAGGGCTCACCTGTTTTCTGCCTCGGCGATCCAGCGTTTCTTCTGGTTTGCCAACCACTGGAGCCAATCAGTGGCTGCAGCAGTAGGGGTTCTTTAACTTTTTTTTTTTTATATGAGAACCCCTTCAATGCGGATCATTCAACTAGTTCCATATCCCCATATGGGCTCAACAAGTCACTTATCGGTGAAATCAATGGGGGGGGCCTCCCAATTCAAAGGTTGTCCCATCACAGACACTGATGGTATGTTGCTAATCTATACCACCATGTGTGATTTGTGGGGGTCTGACTAGTAGGACCCTTAAATTAGGTTGGTAAATCCTACCCTGTACAGGACCCTGCAGGTCAGATACATGGGGAACCCACTGGGACAAACTCTCTATGCAACAATGGATTTCATGGTTGTGTTGAAGGAACACAAGGCCCTTCAGTCCCAGGATCGAGGTAGTCTGGGCTTTTAAAGGGGTTGTCCAGTTAGCCCCGCCATCCTCCTCATGTTTCTTATGGAGGATGATGTCGCAGGAAGTCATCTGACCGCTGCAGCGTGCACCATCATTCTGAACTCCGGGCATCATGGCACCCAGGACCTGAACGCTGATGCCAGGAGAACGGCTGGTGAGGCAGTCAGGTGACTTCCTGTGACATCATCCTTCATAACACACACCGAGAGGACGGTGAGGTAACATGGCTGGATCCTTGACAGAGGAGGGGTAAAGACAGCCCTTTTTGTTGTTTTAACAGTTGGTTGTACAGGGTCAATGTTGCCCGGTAAACAGACAATCCCTTTCACTAGCACTGGAAATGGAGACTGCATTTTGATTTCTGCTCTGAAGCAAATCTCCTCCATGTAGTGTTTGAATGGACAACTAATTAAAAGCAGGAACCCCCAACAAAGTCATCCATCACACACAGCCTCTCTGACCCCAATGACCTACCATCAAGATGGTAGTGCTCCTCGCTCTCGGCATCGGTCAGGGAGTAGAGCTCCTTGAGTAGCAGCGGGTACTTCAGGATGCGCTGGATGGGTTTGATCAGGTAGGACTCCAGCGTGGACGAATGCTGCCGTTTCGGGTTCTGAGCGTCCAAAAAGGCTTTGAAATTCTGGTCAGTTTTAGCTGCAAAGGAAAGGAGTTCAATTACCGATGGGCATTATTACATCAGGGGACGTCCGGGGAACCGGGGAGAGAAGTCCGGGGGATAATAGGATTAGAGCGTCCAGGGAATACATCTGCAGTCTAATTAAAACATAAAATCTGTCTTTGATCTCGGAACACATGAAGGGATTGTGCTGGCTGCCACATCCATCCGCAACCTGCTCTAGTTCCACAATTCTATGCATCCTGCCGCCGGCGTTCTAGCAGCGGGATCGGCCATCCCCGTAAAATCAGGAATATAGGTCAAGAATACCGCACGACTAAACGAGGGCTCGTTATAGCAATGACCTACAATCCATGGAGCAGGGGATTGGGGGCACTAGCATCAGTTTAAGGGTGCTTCCATCAGAATTACCCCCGGTCCATATGGCTCTTATAGAGGAGGGTCCTTCACTCGCTCCAGGGGAGATGTGCGACATGCAAAACTTCCTCCAGGTCTGGAAGGGGATGTCTCTCCTAGTGAGGAGACTTATAAGGTCTCCCATGCTCCTCTGGGAAACGTATGCAAAAATGGAACAATGCCTCTACAGCGCCACCTATTGGATGGCAACAATATCAGACCTTTAAACAAGCCTGGTAGCAATGACTTGGAAAATGAGCCAAAGCCGGAGTCTCCTCCAGAAGGACAGATAACTGTGCAGACAGACGGTTTGCCCCATCAGTGTGTAGGGGGTCTCTGGCTCGGCTGGTGAGAGGCCTATAGGGTTGGGGGGGTTAAGGCTTCTCCTTAGGTAGATCTAGCACCTAGAAGGAGACTCCTAAGGCCAGGTCTGTGTGTTTGGGGCGAGGAGCAGCTGCCGGGACGTCTCCACGCCTTCATGTTTGTGTAAAGCCTTTGATGTGATCGCAGGGCGATTATTTTAGCGACAGACTTCCAACGAATGTATTATTAATGTCCTGAGAGCGGCGCGCGCCTCCATTTGCACGGTAAATAAGCAAATGTCCTAACTAATCGTTCTGCTGCCATTTACCGGAGCGCCGAGATAAAGTCTCCCCTCAATATTTAATGTCAGATAAAAATAAGTCTGCAGCTTCTTCCATTCATTGTGCTAATGTGACCAAACGGACCTCACGGAGAGAGGCGCCGCAGCGGCCGTTAGAGACACAGCGCCAGGGCTCCCCAAAACCACTGAACAGGGGGGCTGCCCATAGAAACCAATCACAGAGCAGCTTTCATTATTCCAGAGCTGTTGTAAGCAGAGTCCTGATTGGTTGCTAGGGGCGAAAAGCCAGTAAAAGAAATAGAAGCAGTGTTTTGATTGGTTGCTAGGGGCGACAAGGCCAGGTTTTAGCCTTTTTCTTTCACCCTTCTAACGTGGTGCTATACCTCACATGAAGGATATTACTGGCGCCCGATGGACCACAATGATTTATAACGCGGTATCCATCGCTGTCCTCCCCCTTAAATATGATAAATATGGACAGCATTTTAGACAGTTTAGATACATGAGGCTGCGCTGAGAACGGGGATTATTTTCGCTTCTGACACAAAGTGGTTGTTTTTGGTAGACAAAACACGATGCAATCAGGCGATAATAACTGTAATCCTGGAAAAATCCTGAAACCTGACTGATCTGTTGTACCACCTCTGGCTTGGGTACAAGATGTGATACGGGGGTCATGGAGGCTCTAGTACCCTGTTGTACCGCCTCTAGCTTGGATACAAGATGTGATACGGGGGGCATGGAGGCTCTAGTACCCTGTTGTACCGCCTTTAGCTTGGATACAAGATGTGATACAGGCTGACATGGAGGCTCTAGTACCCTGTTGTACTGCCTCTAGCTTGGATACAAGAGGTGATATGGGGGGCATGGAGGCTCTAGTACCCTGTTGTATCCAAGTTAAAGGCGGTACAAGATGTGATATGGGGGGCATGGAGGCTCTAGTACCCTGTTGTACCACCTCTAGCTTGGATACAAGATGTCATACAGGTAGGCATGGAGGCTCTAGTACTCTGTTGTACCACCTCTAGCTTGGATACAAGATGTGATACAGGCTGGCATGGAGGCTCTAGTACCCTGTTGTACCGCCTCTAGCTTGGATACAAGAGGTGATATGGGGGGCATGGAGGCTCTAGTACCCTGTTGTACCGCCTCTAGCTTGGATACAAGATGTCATACAGGTAGGCATGGAGGCTCTAGTACCCTGTTGTACCACCTCTAGCTTGGATACAACATGAGATATGGGCGGGTGAGTGGGGGGGGGGGGGGGCAGTGAGACATTATTCCTTATAGTTATATTTTTACAATAAGTTGCTCTGGACTTACCTTTGACTAACACCTTCGGGACCTTTGTATGACTGGCACAGAAGGCACTGTACAACTTGAAGCGGTCGGCATAATACAGGAAGGATCCTCCCAGGGAAAATAAGACTTTCTGCGGAGTCAACATCCGTTAGTCAGAAATGATCAAACAGTCAGTTCAGTCTTTAAAAACCGCATGATACAATGAAGAAATGGCGCGGTGTGTGTAAGCGCGGGCCCTCTGACTATTAAATCCCAAGTAGCTGGCACTGAGCAGACATGCAACCCCTTTAATTATTAAAGGGATTGTTCAAATTAGAAAAACATGACTGCTTTCTTCCAAATACAGCGCCACCCCAATCCACAGGTTGTGGCTGATATTGGAGATCAGCCCTATTAATTTCAATGGAGCTGAGGTGCAATACCAGAAACAACCTGTGGACGGGTGTGGTGCCATTTTCTAGCAGAAATCAGCCATATTTGTTTTTTCTGATTCCAGACATTTCTTTTAACAAAAAGCCAATAACCAAAGGAGATGATGTGCCAGTCCTTAGGAGAACTTCCAGCATGTTGGCAATACCGAGTCTCATATAGCTCTACCACCTCTGCCCCGGACATGGCGCTCCGTGGCAGTAAGTAGGTGTCACCATACAGAGCCGTTAATGTTAGGACAAACGCTAAAAGGCACTCTAGGGCTAAAGGCACACTGCTGATTTCGGGGCCCTGTGATGTGTTAATCCACCGGCAGCACACGGCCCCATTATAGCCTATGGGGTATGCAGACGGACGGATGCTGCTCCTGAAGAGACGCATGGCATCTTCTATTCCCATCCACGTCACACACGAGAATGCCAATGCACGTCAGTGTGTAATCATATCGCACGGGTGTCTGTATGCTATCCAATGCGGGTTGCAACTTGGGCGCCTGTATTTTTGGGCTGTGTGTTGACCGTGTAATTACAGCCTATGAGGCTATATACATGCATGGGGTCTAATTATTGTCCGGCATTCGAGACTCAGGCATCCATTCTGCAGGGTCCTTGTGTCGCCCAGCATGAGTTGCACCCGAGTATCTCTGGCACAACCCATGTTATAGCCGTCTGACTCCAGCCAAAGAAGTCAATGGGTGCATCAAATCACCAAACCGCGCTCCCTGTTATCTCCTTTCAATAATAAGACTTAAAGACCTTTTACACCGCCCAGTTATCTGGCAAGAACAGTCAGCTGAATGTTGTTCTGCCCAAATATCAGGCCGTGTAAAACGGCTGGTTAACAACCAAATTGGTTGATCAACTCATTTACGAGCAGAAAACCACTGTGGTCGACTGTATATCTTCCCGTGTAAACAGGGAGTCATACAGCCGACCAATGACCGCTCTACGGGAACGATCGATTATGTGAATGAGCATACAACCCCTAACACAAGGGCCAGTGTAAAGGCCGGCGAGATGAGTGCAGATCTCGTTGATCGGCACTCGTCTGCCAGAGCAAATAGCTTTGTGGAAACGGACCCCAATGAGCAGATCCGATGATCCGAGTGTTACCTTGAACTGATCTACTTTTTCCAGTTTCTCCAGGTCTGGTACCAGCCTGACCCCGTCTTCCAAGGTTTTAAGGAACTCAACCTGAAATTCCACCATCTCGACCAGATTGCCGAACAGCACATCAAGCTACAGAGAAGAAGAAACAATAGGTAAAAGACATAAAACACAAAGTAACTACAGCTGCACACCTATACGGTCCGCTATAGGGTTCCCCACTAACGCAAACTATTGTTATTGCACAGTGAGGCTCCCAGCTATACAGGAGACCGCAACAGCGCCAACCGCAGGTGATCCAGAGCGCCAATGTGCAGAGGGAAGGTGATGAGGACCTCTGAGGACCTGCTACGTGGACTATATGGAGCAATGCTGCTCAATAGGCGGACCGTGGTCCATTATTGCTGGCCGGCTCTTAGGAGCAGAAATGCCACCAGGGCCAGGCACACCAAGCCCTAATGCTGGCAGGTTTTGCAGGAGGTGCCTGTAAATGAAGAGCACCCAAGAGCAATAAATGAAGAGTTTTTTTTGACTAGTCCGGCTTCAGAATTAATTCTATGGCTCCGACCCCATGGGGTTAAACATTGTTACATCGGTAGGACAACGGCAACATGTGGCCCTCCGACTCGCATGCAGATGAAGGTTTCTAGCTCAGTTAGACGCTGATCTCTGGCTGCAATGGATGTTAAGGCCACATTTTCTCGGAGGTCAGTTTACTACCGGAGGCACGTGGCCCGCCAAGATTTGGGGAGACTACCATTTAAAGAAGTATTTCAGGCCACCAATACAAATTAGATCACTCATGGCATCGCCCGCCGCCCACATACAGACTAAATCACCTGATCCATCCCCATTCATCGGGTTCGGCAGACCTCGATCTCATGTTTATGGTGAATAGTAATACTTTGTGGCATAACAACAACCAGAAAATCTCATTGTTTTTTGCAGTTATGCAAAATGCCGTCATCTTTTAAAGAAAGATGTTCTGCAGCAGCTAAGGAGTTATACTGCATAATGGTTGTCCAGTCCAGTAAAAATATGGGGCAATGTTCTTGTGGTCACTACACTGTACCAGTAACTTAAATATACTTTATTTTGACCTCGGTGTCACATGACCTAAAGAGCAGAGTGCCTACCAGCAGAACGTTCCACCTGACTCAGACATTAAAATCCCCCATGTCAATGAGACGTAGTAATTGGTAAAAGGACCTCTAAAACGTTGCCCCACATTTCTACTTCACCAGACAACCGTCTTAAAGAAAGGAGAAGTGCTGCACGTCAACCAATGGCGGCGCAGGACAAGGAACTTTGTACAGATGCAAAGTGTAGTGTAGTGCCGCCAATATCAGTGCGATTGTACAGATAGAAGATACCCGCTGCTGTGTGTAATAAACTAATATAACAAGACCTACAATGCACTACAGTAAATGAGAACATAAAATATATGTGATTTACTACAAGGGTACTGGTGTATCTTGTCTCCACCGGTAGGATGGGTGGAGACATGGGTTGGCCTGGTTGAGTTGTAGGGGAGGCCTTGTTGACGCCCACAACAGCGCTCCCATCTCCCCTGCCGTAGACGCTGTCAGTGTCTTGCCTCCAATCTGCCATGCCGGCCCCCGCGTCACCCCACTGCTCAGAGTCTCCCATGCTGAACCCGTTGCCAAGAAGCTGAGCCATTTACAGCAGGTATTGGTGAAAACATTGATCCTCGCTGTCAATGCCTATCTGTGACATCTTCTGTGCACTAGGTGTGGAGGGCCAATGGGATGCTGTGGCAACCACCGGACAGTCAATGGCCCCCAGGTCTGCCATGGTCTGCTATTTGCAATGCGAAGCAATAATGCATTATAATACAGAAGAGCTGCGGTGTATTATCAGACTGATCATAGGATTGCAGGTTCAAGACAGGGGCATAAAAAAGGAAAAAAAAATCTATAGTTAGAACAAACTTTTTTGTGCACTTTTGCACGTCTGGCATCATCACCTCTGTAAAGGCCCGTCCAATCAGCTGAACACACGTTTCAGCCCGCATGACAAAGGCCATTTAAAAAACAAAAAAAGCCAAAATGCAATAAAAAGAATCACAAAAGCCTTATGTACCCCGAAATGGTACCGAAAGAAACTACAGCTGGCCCCACGGACAACAAGCCCCCATACAGCCGCGGCGGCAGGAAAATAAAGCTATGGCTTTTAAAAAGTAGAGTAAAATCCCCCCAAAATTGGTGCATCTTAAGTCCGACGCAGGGCCCGTCACTGAGGGGTTAATATGCCCACAATTAAAAGTTGATGATAACGGGAGTACCTACCTCGTCTTGTGTGAGAAACGTCTCCTTCTGCAACGGTTTAAGGTATCGCTCCATGAGACAATTGAGGTCCTGTGTGAAGACAGACACTTGGATTAACTCTTCAGTGCCCACAGCCGACTCGTTAAAGCCCCCCTTCATCCTAGTGGCAGATACCACACATGGCTCCAGCAAACACCCCTATCCATCCCCAACACTCCGACGTGGAAAATACCTTCACATAGGTGCGCTCCGTCTCCAGCAGCTCGCAGATCACCTTGCGCAGTTTGTCGGCGTCTGTTAATTGCCTCATGGTGGCTAGCTGGGGTCCTGTGAACTCCGAGGGGCTCAGGCAAGAATCCGGAGAATTCATCTCATTGAGACTGCGACAAAAGGCTGCAACCTGCTCTGTGCTCTGCAACGAGATGGATGTTATATAAGCGCTGGAGAGGCAACGGCTCGTCACTTTACAACGCTGGGCTTGTAGATGTGCCGAACGCTCCACAACGAGGGGGTTATCACATGGACACACATATATAGCGGCGGCGGCTAATCTATAGTGCCAGGACTTGGGGCGATCCCTATACATGTACCCACTACAGGATTAGTAATCCGGGGTCCGCAGCTTCCATATTGTGGCCAGCAGACAGTAAAGGGGGCTTTGTCTGTGTCTGTCACTTGTCATATGCCCTATTAGAGCTGCTTGAGCTAATCAGGGGGAGTCACTCCCCACTCCCCCCCATATTACCGGAGACTCCCTGCTGCTGGAAGATACATTTAGGCACATCATATAAAGTATTATCGGCATTTCTAGGTCTCCTTGGGGGGCCGGATCGGTCTGAGGAGCTGCAACCAATATAAAAACTTGGAGATCTGAAACTTTCACTGCGAGTGCGATGCGCTTTGCGAGGAAAATGACTCCATCACATCGCCGTCGGAGAACGCCATAAGGCGCACGTGGAGAGACACATTCGGAATATTTTGCGGTGCAATTTCCGTGCATCTACACGGGCGATTTTTCACGTGATTTCTGTGCGTTACGAAATGCACGGGAACAGTTATAGTACAGGAGCGACTCTTCCCTCGTAGCGATGCCAGGAATTGTGGCAGGTCTTATTTTGGGTGAATTCTGTTCAAGAATTGGCCATCCTTGCCTGCGGGAGCAGTAAAAAAATATCATCGCGCTTGCGAGTACATGTGGGTGCATTGCAATTCTTTTTTGCTCCCATGAGCCATTTTCGCACACGTGGAGCGCCGGGACGTGTTTTTTTGGCACAAAATGCGTCACACTTGCATAAAAAGAGTGAAAAAGAATGCAGATTTCCAAGTGCGATATCGGCCGCTCGTGTAACTGCACCCTTATTGTGAAGAGTCCATTAAAAGCCAAAAAGTCCATGCACTCCCGGCCTAGAGTATCTAGTACATCGTACGGCGTATAAGCATGGTGTGCCACAGGGAGACGCCTTCGCTGAGCCATATAGCGTGCAATGAAGCATCTGTCAATTTTTTGTTGCCATTTCCGCATGAATCCAAAAATCTGAGGTCAGTAGGGGTCCTGTGTACGCTTATGGAGACCATAAGGAAACTTATAGGCCAAGCAACGCTCTTCTGGGAAATTTAATATGCAAATGAGATGGTATACTAACCATTTGGCCAAAATGTCTCTAACTGCTTGATCATCCTGGGAGAGCAGGAGGCGTGCATTCAGATACTGCCTCCATGCTGACTGGACCACAGACTGTCCAATGCAGCAAGGGAAGTGAGGGCAAGAAAATCAGGACAGGGAACTACTGGCAGAATGCTAGGCTTGCTACATGCCTCTCCCTGAAAGTGGATTGTAAACCGAAGAAAAAAAAACAATGGAGTAGACCACCTTAAAATCAAAACTGAATCAGAAACTGGGTGCAAACAGCCGCAAATGGGAGTAAGGAGAACCTGCTGCATGGTAGAAAACTTGCTGAAAACTCTAGTATGCTATAAACAAGGTTTTATACTTTATACAACCCAATCATGTGCCCTCATTCGGATGAATTGCTTACTAGGAACTTGTAGAGGAGTCAAAGCACTTTATTTGCTGTGCAGCAGCTTGTGGGGCCGATGCCATGGTCTGTTCTGAATGATAACTTATATTTTTGGCAGTGGTGGGTTGGTGTACGTGCGCCAGGATTGGAAAAACATGGCTGCTTTTTCAAGAAACAGCGCCACACTTGTCCACGGGTTATGTGGTATTGCATCACAGCATCCTTGACTACAATACCAGACACGACTCGCAAACAGACGAGGTGCCGTTTCTGGAAGACAACTGCCAGATTTTTCAAATCTAGGACAGCACCCTGAAGAAGTTGTGCATTAATCCTGTAAAGTACTACAAACCCCACTATATACAAGTAGCGGAGAGTCACTGCATATAAAGACTTGACGTCACCGTCCAACGCACCGCCGGCCCATCGGCCGCCGCCGTCCAACGCACCGCCGGCCCATCGGCCGCCGCCGTCCAACGCACCGCCGGCCCATCGGCCGCCGCCGTCCAACGCACCGCCGGCCCATCGTCCGCCGCCGTCCAACGCACCGCCGGCCCATCGTCCGCCGCCGTCCAACGCACCGCCGGCCCATCGTCCGCCGCCGTCCAACGCACCGCCGGCCCATCGTCCGCCGCCGTCCAACGCACCGCCGGCCCATCGTCCGCCGCCGTCCAACGCACCGCCGGCCCATCGTCCGCCGCCGTCCAACGCACCCCCGGCCCATCGTCCGCCGCCGTCCAACGCACCCCCGGCCCATCGTCCGCCGCCGTCCAACGCACCCCCGGCCCATCGTCCGCCGCCGTCCAACGCACCCCCGGCCCATCGTCCGCCGCCGTCCAACGCACCCCCGGCCCATCGTCCGTCGCCGTCCAACGCACCCCCGGCCCATCGTCCGTCGCCGTCCAACGCACCCCCGGCCCATCGTCCGTCGCCGTCCAACGCACCCCCGGCCCATCGTCCGTCGCCGTCCAACGCACCCCCGGCCCATCGTCCGTCGCCGTCCAACGCACCCCCGGCCCATCGTCCGTCGCCGTCCAACGCACCCCCGGCCCATCGTCCGTCGCCGTCCAACGCACCCCCGGCCCATCGTCCGTCGCCGTCCAACGCACCCCCGGCCCATCGTCCGTCGCCGTCCAACGCACCCCCGGCCCATCGTCCGTCGCCGTCCAACGCACCCCCGGCCCATCGTCCGTCGCCGTCCAACGCACCCCCGGCCCATCGTCCGTCGCCGTCCAACGCACCCCCGGCCCATCGTCCGTCGCCGTCCAACGCACCCCCGGCCCATCGTCCGTCGCCGTCCAACGCACCCATGGCCCATCGTCCCCGTCCAAAGCACCCACCGTCTTGTCTCCATCAAACCCACCCCATTTTCTACTCTATGGATGAGGTCTATAAAACCCTAACATCTCATCTGACTTGCACACTACAGGAAGGTATCTTTGACTTTCATTACACTTGTGTCATCACAATTTTCCCTTCTGCTGTGAAAGAGAAAGATTACACGGATCCCCATTACATCTCCCAACACACATAGCAATTACGCCAATTCAGTAGCGAGGAAGAAATCCTCTCTGCAAGTTCCCATGCACACCACCCATTGTACTTCCTGCACCTTTTATCCTAACGGATCAACAATTTTAAACAAGTGGCGAGGGCCGAGGGGGGTTATATACGGCATTTGCAATAAAGCCTCAACTTTGTCATCTCCCTTTCGCACGGATCCCTTCATCAGGATGTGTAGGCACAGAGTCACCTAGCAACCACATCGCAGAATGTCTCCCAGAAACTCACATACGGAAATACAGTAAACAGAATCTGCGAGGACATCGATTTCACTTGCAAATGGATCTGACAGAAAAAAAAATTCTTTAAAAAAAAATAAAAAAAGAGGAAAAAAAAAAAGGATTTGAAGAGGATTTTTATAGTATTATTATAATGACATTTGGAGACGTGAACAAAGTCGGCTTTCGTGTAGGCACGGCAATCTTCCTCTTTTCACACTAGGTTTATGATATAATATGCGCAGTTAATCACAGAGCCGGCAATGTGGAGGTGCGTTGGCGAGTATGTTGGCTTCTCAAGTCTGAAAACATTGGCTCTGAACCGTGTTCTTCAGAAAGGAGCAGCCAGCTTGTAATAGATGGAGGCATTAACCCTGCAGAGGGCTGCAATCACCCGAGACCCGTTTAGAGGTTCGTGCTGGTTAAATCGGGTCTACAGGGGCAAAAAAAATGTACAAAAAAAGGTCAGGCTGCGGGGGATCCTTAGTAGAAGAACGGCGTGCCCTTATCCAGGTAAAGAGCTTTTATGTCAAGAGTCTCTAACCTTTTTCCTAACGACTTCTCAGGGGCTCTTGGGGACCCTTCATCTGTCTTTAAACACCACTTCTTCCAGGGGCGTGATGTTTCTCCTTGTGGAGAGCACCATAAAGGCGTAGGAAGTCTTATAAGCCATGCAATGCTCCCTGGGAAAAAGCCATGCAAATGAGCGATGAAATAACCCTCCACACCACCATAGGAAGGGACACTTTTCCTGAAATCTTCTTTGTAGGAAGCAACGTTCTACAAAAATCCTGAAGGATGGTAAAGACCTGAAGAAGCCCCCTGGAGAGATCAGACCGCTGCTGGCCTCAACGCAACGTCCTGGTGATGTATCGGATGGATGGATGCTGTATTCATTCCACACATGGATGAGAAAATCAATTAGCAATGATTGTCATGGCTGAGCCTATTGCAGTCCCAATACCAAAGGATGGAGCTTAGAAGGGAGAAACAATTTGACAAAAATTGGAAATTTTGAGTGCATCTGACAATCTGTTAAAACATTACTCTGCCAGGATGGATTTTTGGTTGGTATTTGGTCATAATCGGAAGTCATAAACATCAACTTCTTGAAACCTCATGTCTGTGGGCAGTTTTAGAACCTGTTAGTGGGGTCTGCCGGGGATCCAGGAGCCTGACCCACGTCGTACTTGTAGAGGTCGTCTCCGATACTAGAAGCTCTTTCATCTTGCCTCCTCTTATCATACAAAACTAAATTAAATGTTGGTGTCTATTCTCAAACTGCTTTCTTCCAGAAACACTGCCACCCGTGCCGATGGCCATCTCTGGTATTACAGTTCAACCATAACTATCTCATTAGAACTCTTAGAGTTATTTTGGGACCTGAACCAAAGCAGACAATCTAAACGCCCGCTTCCACGCCTGAGTTAGGGTCAGTTCAGGGTTCCCATCTTTCTGCTCCATTTTTGGAAGAGGGAAACTGAAATCAAACTGGAAAAAAAAAAAAAAATAGTTCCGTTTTCTCCCCCATTGATTTCAATGGGGTTTTAAAAAAAATGGAAAACAAATGGAAAGGCTTCAGTTTACTTCCATTCCATCAGATCCCCTTTTTTTTTAGATGGAAAAATACAGCAGTCCGCAGTGCTATTATTCCACCCAAAAAACAAAAGAAAAACCGGAAACCTGACAGAATGGAAGCAAACGGAATCCTTTCCACTTTTTTGAGACCCCATTGAAATCAATGGGGGAAAGAAAAAAAAAATGATATTTTTTTTTTCAGTTTCTCGACTTCAAAAACAGAGCAGAGACGGGAACCCTGAACGGAGCCCCAACGCAGCGGAAGTGATGCGTGTAAACACGGAGACTGAGCGGTGGGGCGCGGAAGAAGAGAGAAGGTAACGGACGTTATTACTGACATATACGAGGCATGTATTACACTTTAGGCCAATTGATATGTGAGCAGGAAGACCCCTTTAATAACGCCATACTTATCTACCTATTCACCTTTTTATTGACAATTTTAGCTGATTTCAGGCAGACCGTCTTGGTGCACATGGAGCCTTGGAGGATCAGGCAGGTCTACAACTACAAGGGCTTCCATGAACCAGCGTGATCTCTGTTCTAACTGAATGGAGACGGTGGCTAGCTTTCTCAATGTAATGAATGCAGATATGGCCCTTATAAGCAGATGCGGCTCGAATACAATAACTTTATGCGTGACGACGGGATATAATGAATGAGTACCTTCACACTGCGGAGTCTGAGGACTCTTGAAATACATTAAAGCTACATTCAAAGCAAAGAGGTTTCCATTATGTTATCTAGTTGCATCCTCAGCCGTAGGGTTGTAAAGGAGTTGTCTGGTTCAGAAACCCCCCTACAACTACCCTATCGGGAAATCCTGAGTTAATGGAGGGCGGTACCGATTCAGCCATAGCAGAAAGCAGATACAAGGTTACATCTTATTTTGGACGACTGCAGACCTTCGCCCCATGCGATTGCACAGCGTGCCGGCCACCAGCTTGCAGGGAGGTACCAGGTGGATGTAGGCTGGGGCGATCGCCTCTCTTAGGTCCACCAAGCCAGATGGTCATCTTTGTCCATGTGGCAGCGTCTTGTGGAGCTACACGAATCAACCTCCTCCTGGCTCTGCCTCCTTTCCTCTGATGTTCAGAGGCCCTGCTGTCAAGCTCAGCAGCGCCCCATATCGCTTAGTTCTGCTACTATATTTATGTGCTGAGCCCGGCTGCCGGGGGCCGCGGCGAGGCGCTGAGCTCGGCTGCCGGGGGCCGCGGCGAGGCGCTGAGCTCGGCTGCCGGGGGCCGCGGCGAGGCGCTGAGCTCGGCTGCCGGGGCCCGCGGCGAGGCGCTGAGCTCGGCTGCCGGGGCCCGCGGCGAGGCGCTGAGCCCGGCTGCCGGGGCCCGCGGCGAGGCGCTGAGCTCGGCTGCCGGGGCCCGCGGCGAGGCGCTGAGCTATCCTGGTATAGGTATGTGGCTTATCTTGCAGTTTCTGCAATGTTTTAATATGGGGGCTCTAACAGAGGGATACCCTGTGATGAGTTTATCTGAGACTTTCTAATAAAAAGGGGTTTCTCAAAGTGCCCACCTGCTTTGGAATGTGGAAGGAAACGTTGACTTGTTTCACTGATAGACCGCGTGTTACCGCTCTACCTTGGAGGAGAACCACCAAGACAGGGACCTTGCCAGGGACAGTTGGTCTAACAGGTAAAGCCATTCCTAGTTGTCAGATAGCTAGTTCCTAGCAACCAAGCTGTCTCTGGGCTTCAACTCAAAGCTAAGGGCTGCAAGGGGTAAAGAGGTTCGGCATAACCCAAAATCACATCTCCGTAAGTCATATAGCCATAAGCGATTCTTTTATAGCATGGATTGATCAAAAAATAGGACTATCCTGAAAAGAAACTTCCATTCGCCCCTTCTACACGTTCTCTCCATCGCCGTCTGCGCAATATCATCCCCTTTATTTACTCTGAAGCACAATACATGGCGACGGCCTGTAATCAGCGGCTCCTGACTAATCCTCTTACCTCCGCAGCACAACACCTGTCCACCCCAGGCGCGAGAGAAGAAGTGTGCCGGGAGGAGAGAACATCAGGCAGCAAAACACCCCTTCCATGGGGAAAATGTAGCATTTCCTCAGCCTACAGACACTTCCTTGCGGTCTCCACAACGGTCAACGACTTCCTGAACGGATTCATCAGAATAAGGAAAGCTTCCATCGGTCTACAATGGCAACTTTAAGGAAGGAGCGTCCAAAGAGGGGAGCTTCCAAAAAATGGGCCCAAACCAGATGCCCTTAATGAAAGCCTTTGTATCTGGGGTTCCTGCTTGGATCAAAGGCTGCAGAATCGCCGTTCCAAACTCCTGGCATCACGGCGCCCAGGATCCGAGTGCTAATGCCAGGATAATGACCCTGTTGGCTGTTACTGGCAAGCAGAGGTCACCTGACTCCAACACAGACCGGGTGAATCATGCGGTCTACTTGACCCCAGCCTTATTCATCGCAGTCCTGCCCTTTGAAACTGGTACCACCAGCGACTGCCCACTTGCCAGATTCAAACCCTCAGGAGCCGAATCTAATGATACCCCATAGGGGGAAGTAAAGAGCAAAGAAAAGCCCAAAGCTGCAATACAGTCAGTGGGGCCACAGCTGCGAAGCCATGCTGCTGACCCGCGGACGTGATCTGTTCAATATAAGTGGGGCTAAACATCTGACAGACACACCAAGGAACCACCTAACCAACCATAAGACGTTCCTGCTAAACCACACCTGCATAGCAAGCAGTAGATGCCGCCGTCCTCTGTTGTCTGCACAATGCCAATGTAAACCCGCACAGCTGTCCTGCGAGACACGATACACCGCCTCCGGGTTCAGTTAAATGCCTACAAAAACATTTTCTAGAAGTAACAAGAGACGGTCTGATGCCCCCACCATGATCCGCTTTCAAAACTAGATAGACCACAAAGGGCATAAAGTTTTGCATAGAACAGGAAAACTTGAAAAATCTACATATTTTGCCATGAAGATCTTCACATCTTAATGAATTTATACTTTAAGTGCAAAACCAACCACTGTATATGCGTAGGTATAGGACATCATAGTTAAAGGGGTTTTCTGACTTCTGCAGACAGCTCCATACAGTACACTGTGGCCCAAGTTGGTACTGCAGGCCAAGTTCCATTCACTCCAATAGGAATCAGCCTGCAGTAGCACACCAGGTCACTGCACAAGGCACAGAGTTGTCTGCTTTCTGCAGCAAAACAGCTAGAAGTGAGACCATCCCTTTAAGGGAGTCTTCCCTCTGGACAAATTTATTGCATAACAACTGTATTATATATAAAATGTCTGATTGGTGGGACTGAAACCACAGGGACCCCCACTGATCCAAAGAATGGGGTGCACAGTCCTGGGTCCATGGCAGAGTTATCCATGCATCCTCGGTGGACTTTGGGACTTCGCCAACTGTATTCCTGCTTGACAAATGAGACATAATGGATACAGAAGAATGCCAACAATATAGCATCCCAATACAACTGCCATAGGCAATCCATTCTTACATGCCATAATAGGGTGGGGCGCATTAATAGAAGTTGTCGGTCCTCGCTAGGAGCCCTCCGTAATATCCAATTTTAGCTCTGCCTCTGAACTTCAAGGGGTACCCTATACACGTTACGGTTTACGCACTGATCGCAGGGGCCTCAGGGCTTTGTTGCCTGTTATAAAAGTGTTCTGTGGCTTGGAAATCTCATTTTCAAACTCCTTATTAGGGAACTTTGAATTAGTATTGGGGTCAGGTGGGTGTCTCCGCTTCAGGATCATCCTTTCTTGACCAGAGCGGTCACGAAGACTCTCTCTTTGGAGGACTGGCCTGCATTATACACACATCCAATTGATTTGAATTGGCATTTTATGTAATGCTCAATTCCCCCTGTGGGGGAGCTGCAGGGAAATAAAACAGGTATACCAATGATTGCTGGAGGTCCCAGCAAGACTAGGCTTTGTAGGCAGCTTATTATCAAGAAACCCTTCTAATATGTAGGAATTGTCTACAGGGGAGAACTCCTTTAAGAGGATCTGCTGTAGTAGGAAACCTCCCATGATTCTATGGCTCCTGACCCCACTGAGGTAGAGCATGGACCTCTTGCATTGCCTCATAGGGGGTCGATCACCATTAAGTTCTCTTTGAATGCGAGTTTTATCATCTCTTGAAAGAATGACGAATCGCTGAGACGTTGGACCCAAACAATTGGGAGGGTGAAGTGGTTGCCAGAGCTACATCCTCTTCATGGTTTTCCCTGCAGAGTGGCTCTTCCAGCTAACTGCATGGTAATGTAGTGCTGTGGCCCCTTGGATTTCAGCACTGGAGGAGCCCATGGCAGGGCAGTCAGACACTCACTGGTCAAGAAGCAATATCCTTGCTGTATGCCATGACCGTGGTTAACCCATCTATGCTGGATACGGCTCATTAGTTCTGTTCCTGACCTGTCATAAAGGATTACGCTCTGCGGAGGGTGGATGTGCTGCAGGTTTGTGTATGGGCGCAGGTACAAAAAATGATCTTACACCTCAAAGCAGATCCGATTCTGTCTAGTAACACAAAGCAAACATCCCTCCACTTCACACGTCTGTACGGCTCCCTCCGAGCTATTCACACCTCGCTTCCCTTACATCAGCCGATGACACAGAAAACTGCGCTTTAACCTAAAGAACTCGGCGCGATTCACAGCCAAGCAGATTACATATTGGAAAACACGGACTGCAGGCATCTGAAGACCCCCATCCCCGAGACCCTCAGATACATTGCAGTCAGGTCATGCAAAGCGAGGAGACTTGGGCCGCATCCCTACGTAACGTCTGTATGGCCTGAAGGTCAATGGACCCCCACATCTTACAAGAGAGACACCGCTCTGCTAAGGATTCAGCCGACTGGTACGTGTATCTATGGTAGCACTGAGTGCACGGTGGGGGTATCACATCGATCTCAGAAGACCCCCGGGCAGACATTCATTAAAGTACCGCTCCAGTTTTGGGACAAAATTCTGTCCCGGGATTTGGAAGAGAGTACATTAGCTGTAGTTGTCCTTCTCTGCCGATCCTCCAGGTCTGGTCAATATGGCCAACATTAAGACCACCCAATCCACACCATGCAATAGTAGTGTTAGACGTCTGGACTACTAATTCACTATACCTGCCTATTATTGGCCAGGGCTGCTCATGTGATCAGCACTGGTCAATCACAGGGTGCATTCGATAGCTAGAAAATTGGCGCAGCCATCTTGGACGGGCAGAAACTGGTAGATCGGAAGGGCAGCTGAGAACAACTGCACGAATACACCAGAGCGCCCTCTGGTCCTAGGACAGAAATTTTGTCCCGAAACCAGGGGGGGGGGGGGGGGGGGTTCTTTAAGCTCATTGGCTATTACCAACTGCTAACGCCATGACACAACTGGGCGGGGCTAACACATCAAATTAGATGAATTTTTTGCAGGTCCTGCACCTACATTTTGCAAATCTTAACTAACGCGTTGCAAACCCCCAATCCTCGGCATGGTTCCCCATTCACGCCCCTAATGCCATCAATGGTCAGCCGGCGCCCAGTTCCTCTAAGCATGTGCACCAATGTAAAAGCGATTGAGCTGTATGAGCTGTGTATCCATGGCAGCATTGACTGTATAGTGGCGGTATTAACCTGCCAATCTCCGAGGGTAGACGGTCATGGGTCATTACCAACCACTAGACCCATGGCACACTTGGGCTGGTTAACACATCACATTTGAGGACCTCTTATTACTTGCCTTTTTTTGGGCAGATCCTGCATCCAAATTTTGTGAATTGAACCCAAACCCTCATGGTAGTCGCCCATGCACTTCCCTAACGGCCTGAACGGTCAGTCGGCCACCACGGTCATCCACACAGCGATATCTTTACCGTTCGCCGCTTCCAGAGGGGCATTCAGCTGAATGATCTGTGTATTTATGGCACTACTGACTGCATGGTGGCGGCATTAACCCGTCAATCTCAGAAGCCCGGGGGGGGCGACATTCATTAACAAATACAGAGATTGCGATTCCTGAAGACGTTTTATTGAACCCTCTCTAATTCTTGCTATTTTTCATCATTCAGTCCGTCCTTCACATTTCTCTCCCCGGAGGGGATCAACGACTGGCAGGAAAAGGCTTAAAAATACGACATCGAAAGATTAAAGAGATTTCATAGGCAAGAAAAAGCAAAAATAAATGAGGTTTTCTAATAGCCGTAAAGTCCGGTCAAGATGGGGAGAAGTAGCGATATCAAACTTCTTCCATGTCCATGTAGACGGCACCAAGTGCGGCAGAGCAGTACATAAGGGGTTAAAGCACAACATTCTATCCTCTGAACATTATACTAGATTAGACACAAACACCAAGAATTCTATGGAGCCCTCATTAATGCAGGACCAAAGAACCCCTAAAGGACCAAACGCCACGATCCCTCCGGTCCGGGAACGGCACAATCCGACATAAAAGCAATGCAAAAACTATCTGAAATGATCAAGTGCGAAATCCTATTACAAACTGGCAGAGACATTCACCCCTTCCCTGCTGGCACAGTCCTCTACGCCTGGAAGGAGATTGGCGGACGTTACCTTTGCCGGATCATATGGCCGTAACCTTCAGCTCTGGTGGAGCAGCCGAGGCCAGGAGGCGGTGGAGCATGCAATCCTACAGTCTGGAGCCTCCTCGCAGCTCCGGCTAGGTGCGGCAGGCATGATAAAACTTGATGCTGCCTGCGGCTGCAGCCGGCAGATTGTGGGTTACTTGCACAGGAACATTCTTCTATTCAAGCGGACTCATTACTACTTCCAGGGAATTTGGAGAGCTATAGATGGGGACCGCGCTTGTTCCCTCCGGAGGGAGAAGAAAGGGAGGCTTTATTTACCAGCCAGACGGGTGAGTGGCTGTCAGTGCCAGCCATCAATGTGCAGCGCGGGGCCCCCTTCTGTGACAGAGCAGATAGCACAGCATTTACTGCGAGGCTGGAACAAGCTAAAAATGCTAGGGAGCCATATAAAGTAACATGTGATTAGCGCAATTACACCAGCTAAAGGCACGCCGCTTCCTGGATGTATGGAACCAAAGCCCGAACTCCTAGAACCCCGATTACCGGCATACACGACAGGCTGGGTTCACTTACTTTTGGGGGCACAGTTCATTATTATTAGGTATCCAAATACACTCTTTGCCAAAAACAAGTTGATTGCTGTAAAACTCGGCATGCAGTTACATCTCAGGGTAGTTTCACGCGGCCGGGCGAGGTGTCCGTGCGGCGTCCGTGCGGCGTCCCCGCAGATCCCATCGCTTCAGTACAGTTGCAATTGTTTTCAATAGAAAACTTTACTTCGCACGCCGGATGATGCGTTTCCACCCCATCGAGAACAATGGGCGACGCGTTTCCACCCCATCGAGAACAATGGGCGACGCGTTTCCACCCCATCGAGAACAATGGGCGACGCGTTTCCACCCCATCGAGAACAATGGGCGACGCGTTTCCACCCCATCGAGAACAATGGGCGACGCGTTTCCACCCCATCGAGAACAATGGGCGACGCGTTTCCACCCCATCGAGAACAATGGGCGATGCGTTTCCACCCCATCGAGAACAATGGGCGATGTGTTTCCACCCCATCGAGAACCTCCATGCCAGCCTGTATCACATCTTGTATCCAAACCAGAGGCGGTACAACAGGGTACTAAAGCCTCCATGCCCACCCGTATCACATCTTGTATCCAAGCTAGAGGCAGTACAACAGGGTACTAGAGCCTCCATGCCTGCCCGTATCACATCTTGTATCCAAGCTAGAGGCGGTACAACAGGGTACTAGAGCCTCCATGCCTGCCCGTATCACATCTTGTATCCAAGCTAGAGGTGGTACAACAGGGTACTAGAGCCTCCATGCCCCCTGTATCACATCTTGTATCCAAGCTAGAGGTGATACAACAGGGTACTAGAGCCTCCATGCCCCCTGTATCACATCTTGTATCCAAGCTAGAGGTGATACAACAGGGTACTAGAGCCTCCATGCCAGCCTGTATCACATCTTGTATCCAAGCTAGAGGCGGTACAACAGGGTACTAGAGCCTCCATGCCCACCCATATCACATCTTGTATCCAAGCTAGAGGCGGTACAGCAGGGTACTAGAGTTTCCCTTCAAGTATTTCGCTTCTCCATAATAAACTCTCCCTTTGGTCTGATATTATAAATCACTTATATCAATTAGAATCGCACAGAGAAGGTTTTATCCGATCCGACTTCTGGCCTCGGAGGCCACTGCTTCTCATTATGGGGACACAACAGTGTGTGGAGTCTTACTGCAATGTTCCATGGGAAAAATGTATACAAATTAGCTGCCTTCCACAAGGAACAAAGCTTTCCCACTAGCGCCACCTAATGGAGGTAGCTACCCTGCAAGCCAATATTCGACACTTTAACGAGCTTTGAATCACTACTAAGGAGTAAGGCCTCATGTCCACGGAAAAATATGTCCTGCGCGAATGTCAGCTGCGGATGCGCTATTAGGCCCCGTGCACACAGGCGGAAATTTTCGCGGTGGGATATCCCGCAGAATTTCCGCCCGTGGAAGCTGCCATAGGATTGTGCTAGAAAACGCAGTCCTAGGCACACGACCGCGATTTATCTGCGTGAAATCACACAGAGCCCGCACAGAGATGTCACTCCCCGGCCGCCGGCTCCGGTCTGCGCATGCAGCCGGCACATGAAAGATCCAGAGCCATGGGAGCAGGTAAGTACAGCGCTGGTCCCTGCAGGGGCGCGAGACGGGTCCCGGTACGAGAATTCTCGCAGCCAGATTCGACCCGGCCGTCTGCAGGCGGCCTTAATTGTCTTTTTTTTGCATGCGGGAGATCCATTGAGAGAGAGGACAACTGAGCCCATCCGCGCGTGATCCGCGTTAAAATGGAGCGTGCTGCGTTTTTTTCCCCCCACGTGAAATCTGTAAATCACTTAAAATACCATCCGCGGCAGTATGATTAACCGCGGACAGTCAATGCTTTTCTATGGGATGCGGATTTCACACACGGAAACCTCCGCGGATTTGTTAAATATAATGTCCCCGTGGACACGAGGCCTCCGGGAGCAGGAGAAGTCAGAGAGCTGCAGAGACAGACAGACACGGAGCAGAACTTACTACGGGGCGCCGCGGCCGACATGTGTGGCAGGAGAACAATGCAGGATGTGAGGAGGGTTCTGTTCCTCTGGAGGGTCAGGAAGCCGCTCCGCTTCGCTCTTCCTGTGGCTATTGATAACCTTCTATATACGGTTAGATCTCCCCGCTCTACTGACTACACAGCTTATGTCCAGGAAACTCCAAGGGCTTCCATTCTTCCTCCTCTGAGCTCGATCTGATTCTGGGAAAGCTGGGTGCCAACCAATGTAGAAATATAGCCACATTGCTGGCCACCCAGCTTCCCTGTGAACAGATGACAGAAAGGCTAGTTAGATGCGGATGGTGACTAGAAGCGGTTACCATCTTCCTGGCGGCGGCCGGTGGGCTTCCTATAAGGGGGGGGGGGCTGTACGCTGCGGCAGGATCCCAGAATATCTCCGTTTATTACTGTCTCATATTTCACATGGAAGTAGTAATTAAATCAGCTAAACACAGATCAACCCTGAGCCATTAAAATATACATAACGAGTAATTAGCTGCTCCAAGGTTCCATGTCTAATGGCAGGAAGCCACCATGCAGCTGAACCAAGACAACTTTAATTGGGACTAAGAGCCAGAGTCAATTAAATAAGACTTTCAACCAATGAGATGGCGCCGCTGCCGCGCCATAAATCACAGCGGGGCGACTGCTCTATGAGCAGAAGAGGGAATCGCTAACACACTGCTGCTGATTCACAGTAGGATCGCAGCAAGGAGCAAGAATCCCAATTCACCTGTAATGTGTGAACGCACCCTTAAAGGGCTCCGCTAAGAGTCTCTATGGATACAGAACACAAAAGACAGACTGATATGGAAGGGCCTAACGGCACAGTTCATCCTAAGCCCTGGTTCATGCCGAGAAGACTAACACAATGCACAGTGTCATGATATGTACATATGGCACCCATAGAAGTCTATGGAGCTTTACTCTACCCATCTCATATCACTTCAAGTATACCGTATGATAGCGTTCAGACCGGACAAGATCTAAACCGCCATCTCTGTGCAACGTACGGGACACCGAGACTCAGGTCTGTCCTGCATGACACAGGCCAGGAGCGAGGATTCACGTACGGCTGCAGTTGTAAAGAAATAAACCACAACACAGAAAAAACTGCATAAACCAGCAGGGTGGCTCAGTGGTTAGCAGTCTTGCCTCTGCATGGAGTTTGTATGTTCTCGCCGTGTTTGCGCGAGTTTCCTCCGACTTCCTCCCACACTCCAAAAACATGCTAATAGGGGAATTCAAAAATTGTGAGCCCCACGTGGTGCAGTGCGGCGTAACCCGCGAGCACTATAGAAATAAAGGCTGATTGTTGTAAAAAAAATAAAAATAAAATGCATAAAACAAACAAAAACAGAAACCAGAAGCACAAAAACCACAATAAAGAACAAAAGAAAACAAATCTGCACTGAGCGGCCCCGTGTGACCCCTGTCTGAGACGGGCGATTATCGCTGGAAACCGCGAATTTGGATGATAACTGTCCCCATGCACATGCGGCCGCTGACCGGGCACTGAACGACAAAGTACTGAAAACCAAGCGACTGTGGGAGCCGCAATCATCCACGAGCCACTCCCATTTACTGTCAATGAAGGCGGGCGGCTGGAAGGAGCTCTGGAGCTCCGCCTCCATTCAGGCGGTAGGATGTAGGACGCCCGCTGGGCGCTTATGCATCCGACAGTCATTCTGTGTAAAGGGACCTTCACATAGTAAGATGTAAAAACTGCATAAAACACTCAAAGCCGGGAAACATTCCAAAACCCAAAAACTGCATAAACCACAATAGATCTAAAACACTGATAACCACAAAGATAAAGGGCGCCACACGCCGCAAGGTGCAAAGAGAGAAGGCAAGAAGCCTGCAGCGGACTGCCTGGTCTAACACATGAGAAGATTCAAGAGGTTGTCCCCACTGCGCACCCTCGGGCCCCCAACAGCGCACCACCCTCGGGCCCCCAACAGCGCACCACCTCGGGCCCCCAACAGCGCACCACCTCG
This sequence comes from Eleutherodactylus coqui, assembly GCF_035609145.1. Classification (NCBI taxonomy): domain Eukaryota; kingdom Metazoa; phylum Chordata; class Amphibia; order Anura; family Eleutherodactylidae; genus Eleutherodactylus; species Eleutherodactylus coqui. Next base: position 9,840,443 of record NC_089840.1, read on the forward strand.
GGCCCCCAACAGCGCACCACCTCGGGCCCCCAACAGCGCACCACCTCGGGCCCCCAACAGCGCACCACCTCGGGCCCCCAACAGCGCACCACCTCGGGCCCCCAACAGCGCACCACCTCGGGCCCCCAACAGCGCACCACCTCGGGCCCCCGCTGTCTGCATCACATTATTAGTCCAGTTCTTTATGACAAAGGAAAGCTAATTAATATACAACACTCCGACATGGCAGACGCAGCTTTTTTGGTGAGACCCCCATCACTAACACAAGCCCCCCTGATGTACGTACAGTGAAGCCAGAAGCTGCTTACCTTGTTTATTGCGTCAGTCTCGTCTGACACCTCCAGCTGCACCTCTATCTCCTCCGGCGCCGTCTCCTCGCAGGGGTCGTCCTCGCTGCAACCTGACAATATCAAAAGAAATGACGGCATTAGTGATAATCTGCAGCCCTCAGGAGACCCACCGGGGGGCGCCGCGGTCAGTGTAATGTCTATCTAATGTATCTATGGTTCACCTAGACCGGCGGTAAGTGTCAGGGGGTGATTCCTACAAGCAGGGCGCGGGGTGCCGTTCTATACCAGGACAGGAGCGTTCATCCTGTCACCTCTCACGGCCAATCACGCCATCCGCCCGCGCCGCCGCATCCCCAGCGGACCTCAGCGGGCGGCTCTTCTCTGAAGACGACCAGAAAACTCTCTTTAAGGGATTTTTCTTTTCAGGTGCGACATTTCTGCTACTGACAGTAATTTCCCGATAAAGGAGCTCCCAATCCTCGCGCACTCGGGGCTTCTACCCACCGGCGGGTTTTTTTCTAACGCTGCGATATCGGTGCGCTTTTTTTCAATGCGCTGTTTAGGCCTCATGTCCACGGGGAAAATCAGATCCGCTGCAGATTCTACATGTAGAATCTGCAGCGGGTCCCTCCTGCCCCGCGGACATGAGCGCCGAAAATAAGAATTTAAAAGTATTTACCATCCGGCGCGGGCGGAGAAGATCAGCTGTTCCTCACGGCCGGATCTTCATTTTCGGCCGGCGGATGAATTCCTGACGCCGGCGGCACGTCGCCGGCACGTCGCCGACGTGCCGCGCGCATGCGCCGGGCACATCCGCCGAGCCGAAGCAAGGAAGATGCGGCCGCGAGGAACAGCTGACATTCCCCGCCCGCGCCGGATAGGTAAATACTTTAAATTCCTATTTTAGGTCTCCCGCGGATCCGGACGGCTTCCATAGGCTTCAATAGAAGCCCGCGGGAGCCGTCCCCGCGGGAGACCCGCACGAAAATGGAGCATGGTCCGGATTTTTCCATGCTCCATTTTTTTTTAAATCCCTTTTATTGACGATCCGCGGGTATTTATCTACCCGCGGGTGGTCAATGCATCCCTATGGGATGCGGATCCGCATGCGGGAGATCCGCTGCGGATCTTAAATCATATTTTGCCCGTGGACATGAGCCCTTAATGTTAAAATTTGCATTGCACAAAAATTGCAAAAGCCCAAACGCTGGTGGGTAGAAGCCCTCAGAGTTAAAGGAACCATCCCAAGGTACCAACTTATCATCGGCGAGGGTCCAACTGCTGGGACCACCAATACAAACAGAGCTCTCATGTCCTTACGCATGAATGGAGCGGTGGCCGAGCGTTCGCACTGAAGCTTCATTCAACTTTACGAGACCGTGACAGAGAAGCCGAGTAGAGCGCTCAGCAGTCTCCGGGGGACCCACAAAGACGGGTGGGGCAGCAGGTCAACAGCTGCTTCATCAAGGAGGACGTGAGACCCCAGTTCTCATGATGACCAGGGATCCGTCGCTGATCCGATAAATCACATTCTGTGGATGGGGGAGGAGTTGATATACTGGGACAGCCCCTTTAAAGGATACAATTCTGCACCACTAGAGGGAGCTTTAGTACACACTGTTGAGCTCCATGTATAACAATATACAGTAAACTAAGCGCCCTCTAGTGGTGGCAGAATTTTATCATTTAAAGGACGGTTCCGAGTTTTGATTTTATATAGTTTTGCCTAGGTGCCGAAAACTGTATGAAATCAAATACTCACCATGGCATCTGACGTCACTTGGTCGGTAGGTCTGACGTCCCATAAATTCGTCACGTGGGCTTCCAGATGACATCCATACTGCAGCTATCAAATTTCTTCTTTTAATCATCATATGCAACGCCCCCCCCCCCCCCAATGTGTGGGGTACTCAAAACCCCTTTAGAAGGTGCTGCGCCCAGATGGGATCCTCTGCTCATATGCTCTATTAGGGCGTGTGAACCCAATAGTTAATCCCAAGCGGTGAGCTAATTGCTTGGCCCACTGCGTCATAGGAAACAGAAGTGGCCTACTTGGCTTCAATGAGAGCTGAAGAGGCCATTATACGTCCGCAGCCGAAGCCGCTGTCCGAGCTGGAAGTGAAATATCTGGCTTCAGCTCCCACTGATTTCAATGGGCGTCAGGCCAGCTATAGCGCTTCCACTGCCGCCCCCTATGATGACGTCCAGCCCTGCAGCACTGACAGTGGGATGAGAGATCAGCTCATCGCTGGGGTTTCCAGGCAGCGAGTCCACAGCGATTAACCATCGGTGACCTATTCGGAGGATTGGTCATCGATTGTTTTCTGCTTGGAACACCCCTTTAATGACACCCGTGGTAAACAAATTCATGTGGAGAATTCGGTCTGAATAACGGAGGGGTCGGAGGTATATTACTTGCCATTCGTCCGAACTGCCAACTATCCGCTATTATTAGGGGCCACCAGAGAGTAATGAGGAGGGCAGTACCTACAGCCGCCAAGTATCCACTAGTATCATCAGAGGGCACCAGAGAGTAATGAGGAGGGCAGTACCTACAGCCGCCAAGTATCCACTAGTATCATCAGAGGGCACCAGAGAGTAATGAGGAGGGCACTACCTACAGCCGCCAACTATCCACTAGTATCATCAGAGGGCACCAGAGAGTAATGAGGAGGGCACTACCTACAGCCACCAACTATCCACTAGTATCATCAGAGGGCACCAGAGAGTAATGAGGAGGGCAGTACCTACAGCCACCAACTATCCACTAGTATCATCAGGGGGCACCAGAGAGTAATAAGGAGGGCACTACCTACAGCCACCAACTATCCACTAGTATCATCAGGGGGCACCAGAGAGTAATGAGGAGAGCAGTACCTACAGCCACCAACTATCCACTAGTATCATCAGAGGGCACCAGAGAGTAATGAGGAGGGCAGTACCTACAGCCACCAACTATCCACTAGTATCATCAGAGGGCACCAGAGAGTAATAAGGAGGGCACTACCTACAGCCGCCAAGTATCCACTAGTATCATTTGATGGCACCAGAGAGTAATGAGGAGAGCAGTACCTACAGCCGCCAACTATCTACTATTGGCATCAGGGGGCACCAGAGAGTAATGAGGGGTGCACTACCTATAGCTGCCAACTATCTACAAGCATTATCTGGTGGCACCAGAGGGTAATGAGGAGTGCACTACCTACAGCCACTAAATATCTACCAGCATCATAAGGGGGCACCAAAGAGTAATGAGGACTGCACTACCTACAGCCACCAACTATATACTATCATCAGGGGGCACCACAGAGTAATGAGGGGTGCACTACCTACAGCCGCCAATTATCTACTAGCATCATCAGGGGGCACCAGAGAGTAATGAGGGGTGCACTACCTACAGCCGCCAACTATCTACTATTGTCATCAGGGGGCACCAGAGAGTAATGAGGACTGCACTACCTACAGCCGCCAATTATCTACTAGCATCATCAAGGGGCACCAGAGAGTAATGAGGGGTGCACTGCCTACAGCCACCAACTATCTACTATCATCAGGGGGCACCAGAGAGTAATGAGGGGTGCACTGCCTACAGCCACCAACTATCTACTAGTACCATCCGGGGGCACCAGAGAGTAATGAGGAGAGCACTACCTACAGCCGCCAACTATCTACTAGTATCATCAGGGGGCACCAGAGAGTAATGAGGAGAGCAGTACATACAGCCACGGTCTACCTGAGCAGAGGTTGGTTCCGTATACCCGCTATCTTGCTACAAGCGAATATCTAACTGTTTTGAAAACCCAACCTGAAGTCAGTCTGCTGGCATCATTAGAAGATAGCAGGATGGCGAGCAGCGGTTCTCTTGCTGCCTGGCAGTGCTTAGGGTTTTGGGTTCTGACCAAGGCGCCATCTGTGAGGAGTTTTCATGTTCTTCAGTGTTCTTCTGGATGCTCCAGTTTCCTCCCACAGTCCAAAATCATGCTGGCAACTTAGCCGCTTCTTCCACTACTGTTTTTCTCCCCCCAGTAGCTGCGTATTATCAGACTGCGAGCTCCGCGCTCACTTCCTGCTGCTTATAGTGAATACTTTGCGGTCGATAATGAATTGCGGCAATTACTTGGTGTTGCTTTGATAACCGAGAGAGACTTCTGAACTATCGATGAGCTATCCTTGAGCAGATCATGGATAAGCTGATTGATGGCGTTCACCGGGCCGCTGTTAGTAGTAGACAGCTCCGTATGCATAGCAGTGGCCAGGGTTGATACTGCCGGCCCTCTCCCTATTTAATTCAATGTCAGTTGTGCCTACAATACCAACATGGACCACTGCAATGATCACGGAGTGGCCGACTTCTGGTTCCGAACACACTGATAGCGGGCCACCCCCACCTATCAACTGAGGATAGGCCATCAGTAGTTCAGAAGGGCCCATTCACACAGGCGTATGCAGCTCTGGTCTGTAAAATAGGCCCCATTTTCGCTGTGTGCGCGCGTTACATGCGTTTTGCTGTGTGCATTTTTTTTGCATCCACGTGGCATCCATTTTTCAAGAGCGCACAAAAATAACAAAAATAAAAACCGCAAAAAGGCCAAAGTGATGTCAGTTTTGTCACAAACCACAGAAAACGTATTCGGTCAATAAAAAAGGCGCAACAACGGATCGAATACGGACAGAAAACGATGCCCATGTGACGGGCCCTCGGGGGATGTTCACACGTAGCAGATTTTGCTGTGGATCTGCACCAAAACCCCACACTGCCCCGGGGGCAGATTTTGGCCTTTTCTCATACGGCTCCGCAGCCAATTTCAACCTTTCAATTAGAGGGGAGAAGTTGGAAGTTGAAAAGCAAACAAGCCCCGGGCCTATTAATTCAGGGAGGGGCAGTCGTGGTCTTTGAGGCCCCAGCTTCTATATAAGTACTAGTCAGTGACTAACTAGACAGACTAGCCATTCAGAGATCTGGGAAATTGGAGGACAGCCCCTGTGGGAGCCATTGTGGCGGTTATATAATATGACACAATGTAACGAAGAAGAAAGCGCATTGCAAAAAAAAAAGGTTTCTATGGGTCAGGAGGATAGTGTTCCTCCTTGAGGAGAGCGCTACATGAGCATAGGGAGACTTATGGGCCATGCAATGCTCCCTGGGAAAAGGGTTTGCAAAAGGATAAGCCAATGTCCAACCTTCTAACAGCCCTTAGAACCAGAGTCTCTCCGGCATCTACAGGCGGGTGTTTCGGGGTTCTCGCCCCTCTTCAGCGGCTGGGTGGAGAGGCCGGTGAGGTCCTCTGTAGAAGTACTGTTTCTCCTTGTGGAGAGTACCAGGAGGGTGTAGGGAGACTTACAGGCCACACAATGCTCTCTGGGAAAAAGGTATGCAAATAAGGGATAGAAGAATGCTGATAAAAACACACGACTTGGGATTAGATATTTTTAGGTCGGGGGCAATTTTTTTCAGTCGTCTTTCCATTAAAAGGAACGCTCATGCAGATAATACGGAGCTTTAAATAAGCGCCCGCCGCCGCTGCTTTAGTGACGCCCTCGTAACCATTTCGCCCTGTAGGAACACGAGGTAACTATAGAAACATTTTAATTCTCAGTATATTTAATAGGGATAAATCAACATAACAAGTCAATCAGTGCCTCCCCCTCCCCGCATAAACAAGCCGCGCTCGCCCTGCGCTCCACGCGCACGCTGAATGCTTCCCAGTCAAGTGGATGGAATGTTATTGTGCCGTCTCTAAGGAAACAGGAGATTTATTCACTGTAGCGAGTGATAAGGGAACCCATTATTCGCTGTACGCCGCAGCGCCGGGCACTACTCACGCCGGCGCTTACAGACGCACCGCATCCGGGAAGCACTGGGCATCAGATACCGTATTGATTCGGTCCCAGTTTAATGTTTTGCGGGGGAAGGGGGTGTCTGTGCTCAAGTAAGGCCAAAGTAAGCCGTCACTTTATGGAATTATGCAGCATTTGCCACGATTTACTATAGTCAGAGGATTCTTATATTGCAATAGCATACACACAGCTCCATAAAATACGAACACCTTGTAGACAAACAGAAAGCAATATTGACAGCTAACTTGCTCCCTCTAGTGGAACAGGGTGGAATTACATAAAAAAAGTTTTTAAAAGGGTTTTCAACATATATTTATAATCTGAGGCTTTATGTGGATGTCCACGGGTGGATTTAGCTCCTGTCAGTAGTCCCAGTAAACCCCTTTAGACATGGTGGCTCAGTGGTTAGCACTGCGGTCCTAGGTTCAAATCCTACCAAAAGACAACATCTGCACGGAGTCCGTATGTTCGCACCATATTTGCATGGTTTTCCTCCCACACTCCAAAAATATGCTAATATGTGAATTTAAAAAGCTTGAGCCCCAATGGGAACAGAACCCATAATATTAAGTGGTGTAAAGAGCTGTGGCATACATATGTGCTATATAAAGAAAGGGGAGAGTTTTTTTTTTAATTCTTTAGTTTTCGGTCACATTTTATAAATTAAAAAAATCCTGAATTCCTGCGGTTCTCAGACGGACCGTAAAGTCTGATAATATTCTGACATTTCCTGTGATATAGAGGAAAGCGCTGGAATACGTTGGCGCTATACAGATAAAGGATATTATTATTATTAACTTCTCAGCAGTCATCTCATCATCAAACGCAGTATTATACTGAGAGGCGGCACACACTATATATATATAAAACAGTATTCAACATTCACTATAGGTGATGTCACAGCACACCTCCTCCCCTCCCTGTTGACAGGTTATAGAGCCTGCACACAACACTCTCCTGTCCATTATATCCATGGCCCATGAGGCTGCTGTAAAGCATATCTCACAATTCTGTTGAAGGCATTTCAGGCAAGATGGCCGCCCCCACAGTAATGTACAGGAAATGGAACAAAGATATTTGCAGTTAGAAAATAAAAACAGAATAGAAAAAAACGTTTTACTTTCTGGTTTTAAATGAGCAAAAAAAATAGGTGATATTCCCATAAAATACAAAAATTTTCCCTAAACACGGAAATAAAGATGAAGATGAAGAAGCATCCAGCTCACAATCTGCATGTAGTTGTAACATGAAAGGTGACTCAGTACTAATAAATAGCATAAACAGTAATGCAGAATCATGGATGTCCTCTAGGGGGCGACAAAGTGCTATCCTGTTGAAAGGGGTTTTCGGGCATGTGACAGGGCTACTGAGATCAGTCATGCGAGCAATAAACATGACATCAATGCTTTGAGTTTAAATGGTGGCCAGACCAAGGGGACCTCATGGAGGGACTGTAACTAATTTTTTACCTACCTGGGACGAGTTTTTCTAAGTGTCATAAAACCCCTTAAAGGGGTTGTCCACTCAAGCTACTGATGGCCTACCCCAGAGTAGGCTATCAGTAGTTGATTGCAAAAGGTCTGCCACCCTGGACCCCCACTAATCAGCCTGACAGGTGAGTTCATGCACCAAGATGATTTTTGCAGGAAGCAGACAGCTCCGTTCCCACTGCTGTGGCCAGACTTGGTACTACACACAAAGATCCTACTGACTTTAATTGGAATTTTAGGTGTAATACCAAGCCTTGCCACTGCGTAGTGTTTTCTGCACAACTCACCTCAGTGCATGAGCGCAACGGCCCAGCTAACAGCTGACTGGCGGGGTTTCTAGGCGGCAGACCCCAACCAATCTACTGTTGATAGTCTCCCCTAAGGACAAGTCATCAACAATTTAGGACTGGACAGCATTTTTAAATGTCTACTGTACAGGAACTGGAGGAGGGGATCAGAGTAGAACTTACCTCGACTATTGCTGAAGAGACTGTAGTCATTGCCGTCCGATTCTGACCGGCGAGGAGGCATCCCCATCAGTGACTGCGTCTCATCCAGATCAGGGCAGGTGCGGACAGTAAGGCACAATAATGGTTTGGCCAGAACATGTTTAAGCATGGCGGCGTTCAGATCCCGGGCCGTGGCAGAGTTAATCTCCATCACTTCATCTCCTATTTTGAGACCTGAAATAGAAAAATGTTACTGTTAGCGGAGTTGAGCTGCAATACCAAACGTAACCCACAGGCAAGAGTGGTGCCGTTTCTCAAAAAATAAATAAAGCTGATTTTTCGTCAAATATGAAGTCATCACAACGACGAAAGAGTGCAAGTTGGGGCGGATCGGTCAATTTATTTTACTCACTTTTACATTTTTCTTTAGTCCCCACAGGGGGCTTGAACTTGCGATTGCACTGAATTATACCCTACTCTGACCGGAAATCTAACAAGACAGGCAACAAGCACGTCATGATAGGCAATCATTAATAGCAGAAGGCCCCAAGCTGCCATGACAACCAGAAGGGGGCAGGGCCATTCAGGACCCCAAATGCTGAACAGAGCATGTAAATAGCTTAAAATGCCACAAAATCGGGAGTTATCTGGAATCAGGGGTGCTGCAGGTTAATCCGGGGTGCTACAGCTCCCCCTCCATCCCCCCACAGTGAGGAGGAGACTGAATGGAGCGCTGGTAACACAAGTGCACAAGTGCGCCAATCACTTTCAATGGGTCAGCAGATCTAGCTGAGTGGCACCCGACGCATGTTCGCCCATCACTCCATTAATTCTGACATCACGGCGGGGTGAAGTGACCCCCGCAGTAACAGGCAGAGCAGGACACGGGAGTCCTGTTATGGAGATCGTCGGGGGTCTCAGGGGTAAGACCACCCCACCAATCAGCAGGTTATTCCTTCTCCCCTGTATCTTCTGTGGAGAGCAGAGAACTTCCAATCTGGGTACAACCCCATTAACTCAGAACTCGCCAGTAAGATAAGAACATGAAGGGTTTCCCACCGCAGACGACCCCTTTTATGAATGTATCTCTGCTAATAAGTGTCTGTCATCATTTTCTGCTATTTTTAGCACATCTCATTTTGGGTCCCATCAGAAGAGTCTGTAAATGTGCGTCTCTCCTACCAGAAGCTTCTCTCTGATCTTATTGTATTTTCTTTGGCAAAGTCTCAAGTAATTTCGATTTATGATAATGAGAACGGAAGAATCTCAAGCAGACTTGTCTGATTCACACCCTGCTAACAATGGGGCAGATGGAAAGAGCCAAGAGATAGTCTTCTGTTACGCTTGCCGTCCGGGATGGAATATGATTGGATCCCATCAGTGGCTGGAAATAGATGTGTGCAGCCCGAATAACGACCATCTCCAGCCCAGCAGCCGATGCGTCCTCATGGAATCGTGGGTCAATAAAATATGCAGAAACCAATAAGTAGTTTGTACATACCGTACATTACTTATCCTGTACTGACCATGAGTTACATCCTGTATTATACTCCAGAGCTGCACGCACTATTCTGCTGGTGGAGTCACTGTATACATACATTACTTATCCTGTACTGATCCTGAGTTACATCCTGTATTATACTGCAGAGCTGCACTCACTATTCTGCTGGTGGAGTCACTGTGTACATACATTACTTATCCTGTACTGCTCCTCAGTTATATCATGTATTATACTGCAGAGCTGCACTCACTATTCTGCTGGTGGAGTCACTGTGTACATACATTACTTATCCTGTACTGGTCCTCAGTTATATCCTGTATTATACCCCAGAGCTGCACTCACTATTCTGCTGGTGGAGTCACTGTATACATACATTACTTATCCTGTACTGATCCTGAGTTACATCCTGTATTATACTGCAGAGCTGCACTCACTATTCTGCTGGTGGAGTCACTGTGTACATACATTACTTATCCTGTACTGATCCGGAGTTACATCCTGTATTATACTCCAGAGCTGCACTCACTATTCTGCTGGTGGAGTCACTGTGTACATACATTACTTATCCTGTACTGCTCCTGAGTTACATCCTGTATTATACTGCAGAGCTGCACTCACTATTCTGCTGGTGGAGTCACTGTGTACATACATTACTTATCCTGTACTGATCCTCAGTTATATCGTGCATTTTACCCCAGAGCTGCACTCACTATTCTGCTGGTGGAGTCACTGTGTACATACATTACTTATCCTGTACTGATCCTGAGTTACATCCTGTATTATACTCCAGAGCTGTACTCACTATTCTGCTGGTGGAGTCACTGTGTACATACATTACTTATCCTGTACTGATCCTCAGTTATATCCTGTATTATACCCCAGAGCTGCACTCACTATTCTGCTGGTGGAGTCACTGTGTACGTACATTACTTATCCTGTACTGATCCTCAGTTATATCATGTATTATACCCCAGAGCTGCACTCACTATTCTGCTGGTGGAGTCACTGTGTACATACATTACTTATCCTGTACTGATCCTCAGTTATATCGTGCATTTTACCCCAGAGCTGCACTCACTATTCGGCTGGTGGAGTCACTGTGTTCATTACTTATCCTGTACTGATCCTGAGTTACATCCTGTATTATACTCCAGAGCTGTACTCACTATTCTGCTGGTGGAGTCACTGTGTACATACATTACTTATCCTGTACTGATCCTCAGTTATATCCTGTATTATACCCCAGAGCTGCACTCACTATTCTGCTGGTGGAGTCACTGTGTACATACATTACTTATCCTGTACTGCTCCTGAGTTACATCCTGTATTATACTGCAGAGCTGCACTCACTATTCTGCTGGTGGAGTCACTGTGTACATACATTACTTATCCTGTACTGCTCCTCAGTTATATCATGTATTATACTGCAGAGCTGCACTCACTATTCTGCTGGTGGAGTCACTGTGTACATACATTACTTATCCTGTACTGGTCCTCAGTTATATCCTGTATTATACCCCAGAGCTGCACTCACTATTCTGCTGGTGGAGTCACTGTGTACATACATTACTTATCCTGTACTGCTCCTGAGTTACATCCTGTATTATACTGCAGAGCTGCACTCACTATTCTGCTGGTGGAGTCACTGTGTACATACATTACTTATCCTGTACTGCTCCTGAGTTACATCCTGTATTATACTGCAGAGCTGCACTCACTATTCTGCTGGTGGAGTCACTGTGTACGTACATTACTTATCCTGTACTGATCCTCAGTTATATCATGTATTATAACCCCAGAGCTGCACTCACTATTCTGCTGGTGGAGTCACTGTGTACATACATTACTTATCCTGTACTGATCCTCAGTTATATCATGTATTATAACCCCAGAGCTGCACTCACTATTCTGCTGGTGGAGTCACTGTGTACATACATTACTTATCCTGTACTGATCCTCAGTTATATCGTGTATTTTACCCCAGAGCTGCACTCACTATTCGGCTGGTGGAGTCACTGTGTTCATTACTTATCCTGTACTGATCCTGAGTTACATCCTGTATTATACCCCAGAGCTGCACTCACTATTCTGCTGGTGGAGTCACTGTGTACGTACATTACTTATCCTGTACTGATCCTCAGTTATATCATGTATTATAACCCCAGAGCTGCACTCACTATTCTGCTGGAGGAGTCACTGTGTACATACATTACTTATCCTGTACTGATCCTCAGTTATATACTGTATTATACCCCAGAGCTGCACTCACTATTCTGCTGGTGGAGTCACTGTATACATACATTACTCATCCTGAACTGCTCCTGGGTTACATCCTGTATTGCTCCTGGGTTACATCCTGTTTTATACTCCAGAGCTGCACTCACTATTCTGCTGCTGGAGTCACTGTGTACATACATTACTAATCCTGTACGGTTCCTGGGTTACATCCTATATTATACCCCAGAGCTGCACTCACTATTCTGCTGGTGAAGTCACTGTGTACAAACATTACTTATCCTGTACGGTTCCTGGGTTACATCCTGTATTATACCCCAGAGCTGCACTCACCATTCTGCTGGTGAAGTCCCTGTGTACAAACATTACTTATCCTGTACAGCTCCTGGGTTACATCCTGTATTATACCATAGAGCTGCACTCACCATTCTGCTAGTGAAGTCCCTGTGTACATGCATTACCTGTCCTGTACTGCTCCTAAGTTACATTCTGTATTATACTACAGAGCTGCACTCACTATTCTGCTGGTGGAGTCACTGTGTACATACATTACTTATCCTGTACTGATCCTGAGTTACAGCCTGTATTATATTCCAGAGCTGCACTCACTATTCTGCTGACGGAGTCACTGTGTACATACATTACTTATCCTGTACTGACCCTGAGTTACATCCCGTATTATACTGCAGAGCTGCACTCACTATTCTGCTAGTGGAGTCACTGTATACATACATTACTCATCCTGAACTGCTCCTGGGTTACATCCTGTATTGCTCCTGGGTTACATCCTGTTTTATACTCCAGAGCTGCCCTCACTATTCTGCTGGTGGAGTCACTGTGTACATATATTACTTATCCTGTACTAATCATGAGTTACATCCAGTATTCTACTCCAGAGCTGCACTCACTATTCGGTTGGTGGAGTCACTGTGTACATACATTACTTATCCTGTACTGCTCCTGAGTTACATCCTGTATTATACTCCAGAGCTGCACTCACTATTCTGCTGGTAGAGTCACTGTATACAGTATATACACATTACTTATCCTGTACAGATCCTGAGTTACATCCTGTATTATACTGCAGAGCTGCACTCACTATTCTGCTGGTGGAGTCACTGTGTACATACATTACTTATCCTGTACTGCTCCTGGGTTACATCCTGTATTGCTCCTGGGTTACATCCTGTTTTATACTCCAGAGCTGCACTCACTATTCTGCTGGTGGAGTCACTGTGTACATACATTACTTATCCTGTACTGATCCTGAGTTACATCCAGTATTCTACTCCAGAGCTGCACTCACTATTCGGCTGGTGGAGTCACTGTGTTCATACATTACTTATCCTGTAATGATCCCGAGTTACATCCTGTATTATACTCCAGAGCTGCACTCACTATTCTGCTGGTGGAGTCACTGTGTACATACATTACTTATCCTGTACTGACCATGAGTTACATCCTGTATTATACTCCAGAGCTGTACTCACTATTCTGCTGGTGGAGTCACTGTGTACATACATTACTTATCCTGTACTGATCCTGGGTTACATCCTGTATTATACTCCAGAGCTGCACTCACTATTCTGCTGGTGGAGTCACTGTGTACATGCATTACTTATCCTGTACTGCTCCTGAGTTACATCCTGTATTATATTCCAGAACTGCACTCACTATTCTGCTGGTGGAGTCCCTGTGTATATATATTACTCATCCTGCACTGACCCTGAGTTACATCCTGTATTATACCCCAGAGCTGCACTCACTATTCTGCTGGTGGAGTCACTGTGTACATACATTATTTATCCTGTACTGATCCTGAGTTACATCCTGTATTATACTCCAGAGCTGCACTCACTATTCTGCTGGTGGAGTCACTGTATACGGTATATACATTACTTATCCTGTACAGATCCTGAGTTACATCCTGTATTATACTGCAGAGCTGCACTCACTATTCTGCTGGTGGAGTCACTGTGTACATACATTACTTATCCTGTACTGATCCTGGGTTACATCCTGTATTATACTCCAGAGCTGCACTCACTATTCTGCTGGTGGAGTCACTGTGTTCATACATTACTTATCCTGTACTGATCCTGGAGTTACATCCTGTATTATACTCCAGAGCTGCACTCACTATTCTGCTGGTGGAGTCACTGTGTACATGCATTACTTATCCTGTACTGCTCCTGAGTTACATCCTGTATTATACTCCAGAGCTGCACTCACTATTCTGCTGGTAGAGTCACTGTATACAGTATATACATTACTTATCCTGTACAGATCCTGAGTTACATCCTGTATTATACTGCAGAGCTGCACTCACTATTCTGCTGGTGGAGTCACTGTGTACATACATTACTTATCCTGTACTGCTCCTGGGTTACATCCTGTATTGCTCCTGGCTTACATCCTGTTTTATACTCCAGAGCTGCACTCACTATTCTGCTGGTGGAGTCACTGTGTACATACATTACTTATCCTGTACGGCTCCTGGGTTACATCCTGTATTATACCCCAGAGCTGCACTCACTATTCTGCTGGTGAAGTCACTGTGTACAAACATTACTTATCCTGTACGGCTCCTGGGTTACATCCTGTATTATATCCCAGAACTGCACTCACCATTCTGCTGGTGAAGTCCCTGTGTACATACATTACCTGTCCTGTACTGCTCCTAAGTTACATCCTGTATTATACTACAGAGCTGCACTCACTATTCTGCTGGTGGAGTCACTGTGTACATACATTATTTATCCTGTACTGATCCTGAGTTACAGCCTGTATTATACCCCAGAGCTGTACTCACTATTCTGCTGGTGGAGTCACTGTGTACATACATTACTTATCCTGTACTGATCCTGAGTTACATCCAGTATTCTACTCCAGAGCTGCACTCACTATTCGGCTGGTGGAGTCACTGTGTTCATACATTACTTATCCTGTAATGATCCCGAGTTACATCCTGTATTATACTCCAGAGCTGCACTCACTATTCTGCTGGTGGAGTCACTGTATACAGTATATACATTACTTATCCTGTACAGATCCTGAGTTACATCCTGTATTATACTGCAGAGCTGCACTCACTATTCTGCTGGTGGAGTCACTGTGTACATACATTACTTATCCTGTACTGACCATGAGTTACATCCTGTATTATACTCCAGAGCTGTACTCACTATTCTGCTGGTGGAGTCACTGTGTACATACATTACTTATCCTGTACTGATCCTGGGTTACATCCTGTATTATACTCCAGAGCTGCACTCACTATTCTGCTGGTGGAGTCACTGTGTACATGCATTACTTATCCTGTACTGCTCCTGAGTTACATCCTGTATTATATTCCAGAACTGCACTCACTATTCTGCTGGTGGAGTCCCTGTGTATATATATTACTCATCCTGCACTGACCCTGAGTTACATCCTGTATTATACCCCAGAGCTGCACTCACTATTCTGCTGGTGGAGTCACTGTGTACATACATTATTTATCCTGTACTGATCCTGAGTTACATCCTGTATTATACTCCAGAGCTGCACTCACTATTCTGCTGGTGGAGTCACTGTATACGGTATATACATTACTTATCCTGTACAGATCCTGAGTTACATCCTGTATTATACTGCAGAGCTGCACTCACTATTCTGCTGGTGGAGTCACTGTGTACATACATTACTTATCCTGTACTGATCCTGGGTTACATCCTGTATTATACTCCAGAGCTGCACTCACTATTCTGCTGGTGGAGTCACTGTGTTCATACATTACTTATCCTGTACTGATCCTGGAGTTACATCCTGTATTATACTCCAGAGCTGCACTCACTATTCTGCTGGTGGAGTCACTGTGTACATGCATTACTTATCCTGTACTGCTCCTGAGTTACATCCTGTATTATACTCCAGAGCTGCACTCACTATTCTGCTGGTAGAGTCACTGTATACAGTATATACATTACTTATCCTGTACAGATCCTGAGTTACATCCTGTATTATACTGCAGAGCTGCACTCACTATTCTGCTGGTGGAGTCACTGTGTACATACATTACTTATCCTGTACTGCTCCTGGGTTACATCCTGTATTGCTCCTGGCTTACATCCTGTTTTATACTCCAGAGCTGCACTCACTATTCTGCTGGTGGAGTCACTGTGTACAAACATTACTTATCCTGTACGGCTCCTGGGTTACATCCTGTATTATATCCCAGAACTGCACTCACCATTCTGCTGGTGAAGTCCCTGTGTACATACATTACCTGTCCTGTACTGCTCCTAAGTTACATCCTGTATTATACTACAGAGCTGCACTCACTATTCTGCTGGTGGAGTCACTGTGTACATACATTATTTATCCTGTACTGATCCTGAGTTACAGCCTGTATTATACCCCAGAGCTGTACTCACTATTCTGCTGGTGGAGTCACTGTGTACATACATTACTTATCCTGTACTGACCCTGAGTTACATCCCGTATTATACTGCAGAGCTGCACTCACTATTCTGCTGGTGGAGTCACTGTATACAGTATATACATTACTTATCCTGTACAGATCCTGAGTTACATCCTGTATTATACTGCAGAGCTGCACTCACTATTCTGCTGGTGGAGTCACTGTGTACATACATTACTTATCCTGTACTGACCATGAGTTACATCCTGTATTATACTCCAGAGCTGTATTCACTATTCTGCTGGTGGAGTCACTGTGTTCATACATTACTTATCCTGTACTGATCCTGGAGTTACATCCTGTATTATACTCCAGAGCTGCACTCACTATTCTGCTGGTGGAGTCACTGTGTACATGCATTACTTATCCTGTACTGCTCCTGAGTTACATCCTGTATTATATTCCAGAACTGCACTCACTATTCTGCTGGTGGAGTCCCTGTGTATATATATTACTTATCCTGCACTGACCCTGAGTTACATCCTGTATTATACCCCAGAGCTGCACTCACTATTCTGCTGGTGGAGTCACTGTGTACATACATTATTTATCCTGTACTGATCCTGAGTTACATCCTGTATTATACTCCAGAGCTGCACTCACTATTCTGCTGGTGGAGTCACTGTATACGGTATATACATTACTTATCCTGTACAGATCCTGAGTTACATCCTGTATTATACTGCAGAGCTGCACTCACTATTCTGCTGGTGGAGTCACTGTGTACATACATTACTTATCCTGTACTGATCCTGGGTTACATCCTGTATTATACTCCAGAGCTGCACTCACTATTCTGCTGGTGGAGTCACTGTGTTCATACATTACTTATCCTGTACTGATCCTGGAGTTACATCCTGTATTATACTCCAGAGCTGCACTCACTATTCTGCTGGTGGAGTCACTGTGTACATGCATTACTTATCCTGTACTGCTCCTGAGTTACATCCTGTATTATACTCCAGAGCTGCACTCACTATTCTGCTGGTAGAGTCACTGTATACAGTATATACATTACTTATCCTGTACAGATCCTGAGTTACATCCTGTATTATACTGCAGAGCTGCACTCACTATTCTGCTGGTGGAGTCACTGTGTACATACATTACTTATCCTGTACTGCTCCTGGGTTACATCCTGTATTGCTCCTGGCTTACATCCTGTTTTATACTCCAGAGCTGCACTCACTATTCTGCTGGTGGAGTCACTGTGTACATACATTACTTATCCTGTACGGCTCCTGGGTTACATCCTGTATTATACCCCAGAGCTGCACTCACTATTCTGCTGGTGAAGTCACTGTGTACAAACATTACTTATCCTGTACGGCTCCTGGGTTACATCCTGTATTATATCCCAGAACTGCACTCACCATTCTGCTGGTGAAGTCCCTGTGTACATACATTACCTGTCCTGTACTGCTCCTAAGTTACATCCTGTATTATACTACAGAGCTGCACTCACTATTCTGCTGGTGGAGTCACTGTGTACATACATTATTTATCCTGTACTGATCCTGAGTTACAGCCTGTATTATACCCCAGAGCTGTACTCACTATTCTGCTGGTGGAGTCACTGTGTACATACATTACTTATCCTGTACTGATCCTGAGTTACATCCAGTATTCTACTCCAGAGCTGCACTCACTATTCGGCTGGTGGAGTCACTGTGTTCATACATTACTTATCCTGTAATGATCCCGAGTTACATCCTGTATTATACTCCAGAGCTGCACTCACTATTCTGCTGGTGGAGTCACTGTATACAGTATATACATTACTTATCCTGTACAGATCCTGAGTTACATCCTGTATTATACTGCAGAGCTGCACTCACTATTCTGCTGGTGGAGTCACTGTGTACATACATTACTTATCCTGTACTGACCATGAGTTACATCCTGTATTATACTCCAGAGCTGTACTCACTATTCTGCTGGTGGAGTCACTGTGTACATACATTACTTATCCTGTACTGATCCTGGGTTACATCCTGTATTATACTCCAGAGCTGCACTCACTATTCTGCTGGTGGAGTCACTGTGTACATGCATTACTTATCCTGTACTGCTCCTGAGTTACATCCTGTATTATATTCCAGAACTGCACTCACTATTCTGCTGGTGGAGTCCCTGTGTATATATATTACTCATCCTGCACTGACCCTGAGTTACATCCTGTATTATACCCCAGAGCTGCACTCACTATTCTGCTGGTGGAGTCACTGTGTACATACATTATTTATCCTGTACTGATCCTGAGTTACATCCTGTATTATACTCCAGAGCTGCACTCACTATTCTGCTGGTGGAGTCACTGTATACGGTATATACATTACTTATCCTGTACAGATCCTGAGTTACATCCTGTATTATACTGCAGAGCTGCACTCACTATTCTGCTGGTGGAGTCACTGTGTACATACATTACTTATCCTGTACTGATCCTGGGTTACATCCTGTATTATACTCCAGAGCTGCACTCACTATTCTGCTGGTGGAGTCACTGTGTTCATACATTACTTATCCTGTACTGATCCTGGAGTTACATCCTGTATTATACTCCAGAGCTGCACTCACTATTCTGCTGGTGGAGTCACTGTGTACATGCATTACTTATCCTGTACTGCTCCTGAGTTACATCCTGTATTATACTCCAGAGCTGCACTCACTATTCTGCTGGTAGAGTCACTGTATACAGTATATACATTACTTATCCTGTACAGATCCTGAGTTACATCCTGTATTATACTGCAGAGCTGCACTCACTATTCTGCTGGTGGAGTCACTGTGTACATACATTACTTATCCTGTACTGCTCCTGGGTTACATCCTGTATTGCTCCTGGCTTACATCCTGTTTTATACTCCAGAGCTGCACTCACTATTCTGCTGGTGGAGTCACTGTGTACAAACATTACTTATCCTGTACGGCTCCTGGGTTACATCCTGTATTATATCCCAGAACTGCACTCACCATTCTGCTGGTGAAGTCCCTGTGTACATACATTACCTGTCCTGTACTGCTCCTAAGTTACATCCTGTATTATACTACAGAGCTGCACTCACTATTCTGCTGGTGGAGTCACTGTGTACATACATTATTTATCCTGTACTGATCCTGAGTTACAGCCTGTATTATACCCCAGAGCTGTACTCACTATTCTGCTGGTGGAGTCACTGTGTACATACATTACTTATCCTGTACTGACCCTGAGTTACATCCCGTATTATACTGCAGAGCTGCACTCACTATTCTGCTGGTGGAGTCACTGTATACAGTATATACATTACTTATCCTGTACAGATCCTGAGTTACATCCTGTATTATACTGCAGAGCTGCACTCACTATTCTGCTGGTGGAGTCACTGTGTACATACATTACTTATCCTGTACTGACCATGAGTTACATCCTGTATTATACTCCAGAGCTGTATTCACTATTCTGCTGGTGGAGTCACTGTGTTCATACATTACTTATCCTGTACTGATCCTGGAGTTACATCCTGTATTATACTCCAGAGCTGCACTCACTATTCTGCTGGTGGAGTCACTGTGTACATGCATTACTTATCCTGTACTGCTCCTGAGTTACATCCTGTATTATATTCCAGAACTGCACTCACTATTCTGCTGGTGGAGTCCCTGTGTATATATATTACTTATCCTGCACTGACCCTGAGTTACATCCTGTATTATACCCCAGAGCTGCACTCACTATTCTGCTGGTGGAGTCACTGTGTACATACATTATTTATCCTGTACTGATCCTGAGTTACATCCTGTATTATACTCCAGAGCTGCACTCACTATTCTGCTGGTGGAGTCACTGTATACGGTATATACATTACTTATCCTGTACAGATCCTGAGTTACATCCTGTATTATACTCCAGAACTGCACTCACTATTCTGCTGGTGGAGTCACTGTGTACATACATTACTTATCCTGTACTGATCCTGAGTTACATCCTGTATTATACTCCAGAGCTGCACTCACTATCCTGCTGGTGGAGTCACTGTATACGGTATATACATTACTTATCCTGTACAGATCCTGAGTTACATCCTGTATTATACTGCAGAGCTGCACTCACTATTCTGCTGGTGGAGTCACTGTGTACATACATTACTTATCCTGTACTGATCCTGAGTTACATCCTGTATTATACCCCAGAGCTGCACTCACTATTCTGCTGGTGGAGTCACTGTGTACATACATTACTTATCCTGTACTGATCCTGAGTTACATTCTGTATTATACTCCAGAGCTGCACTCACTATTCTGCTGGTGGAGTCACTGTGTACATACATTACTTATCCTGCACTGACCCTGAGTTACATTCTGTATTATACTCCAGAGCTGTACTCACTATTCTGCTGGTGGAGTCACTGTGTACATACATTACTTATCCTGCACTGACCCTGAGTTACATCCTGTATTATACTCCAGAACTGCACTCACTATTCTGCTGGTGGAGTCACTGTGTACATACATTACTTATCCTGTACTGATCCTGAGTTACATCGTGTATTATACTGCAGAGCTGCACTCCCTATTCTGCTGGTGGAGTCACTGTGTACATACATTACATTACTTATCCTGTACAGATCCTGAGTTACATCCTGTATTATACTGCAGAGCTGCACTCACTATTCTGCTGGTGGAGTCACTGTGTACATACATTACTTATCCTGTACTGATCCTGAGTTACATCCTGTATTATACCCCAGAGCTGCACTCACTATTCTGCTGGTGGAGTCACTGTGTACATACATTACTTATCCTGCACTGACCCTGAGTTACATCCTGTATTATACTCCAGAGCTGTACTCACTATTCTGCTGGTGGAGTCACTGTGCACATACATTACTTATCCTGCACTGATCCTGAGTTACAGCCTGCATTATACCCCAGAGCTGCACTCACTATTCTGCTGGTGGAGTCACTGTATACGGTATATACATTACTTATCCTGTACTGATCCTGAGTTACATCCTGTATTATACCCCAGAGCTGCACTCACTATTCTGCTGGTGGAGTCACTGTGTACATACATCACTTATCCTGTACTGATCCTGAGTTACATCCTGTATTATACCCCAGAGCTGCACTCACTATTCTGCTGGTGGAGTCACTGTGTACATACATTACTTATCCTGTACTGACCCTGAGTTACATCCTGTATTATACTGCAGAGCTGCACTCACCATTCTGCTGGTGGAGTCACTATGTACATACATTACTTATCTACACAGTGACAATTCTTTTGTGGACAGCAAAAAACAGAGGAGTCGGGTGAGTATTTAGGTGACGCTCTGACCTTAGCGCCTCCCGCCCTAAGAGCCCCTCACCTTAGTTTATAGGATGTACAAGAAATGATAACGCGTAGTACTTGCATTTCCCTCCTAATATCCCCAGAAAGCACTGCCAACTTACAGCTCATCGGCACTTACCTTTCTTAATGGCCAAGCCGGACTCGCGGACATTATTAATGTACAGATGATGTCTGCCGCCTTCTTCCTCCACCGAGCAGAGAGAGAATCCTAAAGAGCAGAGACAGCAGTCAGATCCAATGCATGCAGATGCCCGGACGCAGCAAGTCGCCGGCTTCCAATACTTGTTAACTTACTAACCCCATCCAAGGGCCTCAGGTTCAGCTAACCACGAATCCCAACAATCCGTGCGTACTTCAGCGGAGGAGGGGGGGGGTGGGGGGGGTTTATAAAAGTATAGCAGTCACAAGGTGAAAAGTAACAATTCCTGCGCTGCTTAAGGCCTCCGGCACATGAGTTCTCCTTCAATGGAAGTGTTCAAGCAGAGGCTGGACAGACATCGGTCTGGGATGATTTAGTGATGCTGCACTGAGCAGGGGGTCGGACTCGATGACCCTGGAGGTCCCTTCTAACTCCACCATTCTATGATTCACATTCTGCATGCGGCTCTGCGCTCACCTGCGCTGTCAGCTTCTGTTCTGTACTGCGGATGGACCCAGCGGCTCTGCGCTCACCTGCGCTGTCAGCTTCTGTTCTGTACTGCGGATGGACCCAGCGGCTCTGCGCTCACCTGCGCTGTCAGCTTCTGTTCTGTACTGCGGATGGACCCAGCGGCTCTGCGCTCACCTGCGCTGTCAGCTTCTGTTCTGTACTGCGGATGGACCCAGCGGCTCTGCGCTGACCTGCGCTGTCAGCTTCTGTTCTGTACTGCGGATGGACCCAGCGGCTCTGCGCTCACCTGCGCTGTCAGCTTCTGTTCTGTACTGCGGATGGACCCAGCGGCTCTGCGCTCACCTGCGCTGTCAGCTTCTGTTCTGTACTGCGGATGGACCCAGCGGCTCTGCGCTCACCTGCGCTGTCAGCTTCTGTTCTGTACTGCGGATGGACCCAGCGGCTCTGCGCTCACCTGCGCTGTCAGCTTCTGTTCTGTACTGCGGATGGACCCAGCGGCTCTGCGCTCACCTGCGCTGTCAGCTTCTGTTCTGTACTGCGGATGGACCCAGCGGCTCTGCGCTCACCTGCGCTGTCAGCTTCTGTTCTGTACTGCGGATGGACCCCGCGGCTCGCCGTTGCACATGTGCAGTACAGAACTTCTTTTTACAAAATTTTTTTTTCCCTGCGCCTTTGCTAGGCGATGACACAGAATCCGCAATGTTTCTTGTGGATGGGCCACGGATTGGACGGCTTCCATTGACTTCCGCGAAGGTGAAGTGCAAGGAAGGACTTCACAGGGGGGACTTGGGTGCCACCAGGTCCCCCCTAATCCAGGTTTGCAGATTAGAAGTTGCTTCAGATATTAAGGATTTATAAAAGTAAGTCCTTTCCTGATCAAATTAGGCTTGAAAAAAGGGCTACCGATCCCCCGAAACGCGTTGCCAGGCACCCTATTATGGTTTATTTATAGGTTTTTGGTTTTTAATCTGCATGCCTGGTTTGGGGGGGGGGGGGGCCTGGTGGCACCCAAGTACCCCCTGTGAAGTCCTTCTTTTCACTTCACCAGGAATCCTTTCTTCTCATCTTGTGACTACTAGACTTTCTGCGATCGAGGTCGTCCGACTCCGGGTATTTCCATTGCCGCTCTCCCTGCTATACAACATCGGACAGGATTACGCGTCTGTGGCGAGTACTGAAGGCGAACTTGGACCATAGGTGTGGAGTCCTGTCAGCTGACGGTCCCACGACAAGCGGGTCTATACACTATATATACTTCTGTTCTATACTATTCTTTTTTCCTCCTTGTAGCCACTATCATAAGTTATAAACAGCAGAAGGATCGGACCTCGGGGACCTTCACCACCGCAGACAACGAGGGGCACTTAATCCCTGGACTAACAGAACCACGAACACGGAGGTGTGCCCTGACATTTTAGACAAGGTGATAATACCCTGGGAATGGTCGGCCATACTTCCGACAAGACAACGCTCCTCGTCACTAATCCAACGCTGTTTTGCATTGAGGACATGGATGTGCCACGATTGGACTGGTTGCACAGAGGCCCAACCTGAACCCTACTGGACATTTCTGGGATGAACTGGAACGTCGGGTCAGGAAATATGAACAGTGTCCATTCTCTTTGAAAGAACTCGCCAGACGTTTGCAGGATGAATGGAGGGAAATACCAGCTTAAGTGTATCAGAGGTTAGTTGAAAGTCACGGAGAGTATCCAATGTCATTAGGATCAAAGGAGCTCCAGTGAGTATTCACAAATAGAAATGAATACTCCTGCTGATTCCTGCTCAGGGGTCCAATTACTTTTGGTACAATAGTGAATTAAAAGAGGTATAGAGCCAATTATGCCAGAGTCTGGACCCCCCACCATGTTTAATTTAACCCTTTGCAATCCAATTTTGGATTCAGGATTTTCTAGGGGGCTTTCTCTTTCTTTAATTATACAATGGTGCCATCTGCTGGCTAGAGCCAGTACTGCGGTATGGGACATGCTGGAGAGGCTCCCGACAACAGAGCGGCCAGTAATATACAGTAAGAATACCCTGTCGGACGTCTTCTGACATCGGAGCTGTACAGCCTTCAATCAGAATGTCTTTAGATGTCAGACAGAGGTTTGGAAAGGGTTAATAACCTGTTTGGACAATTACAAAGCTTAAACAAAAGTTGCAAACTGTGATGAATTGGGATTAGAAGGTTGTGCAGGTTTTAATTCGGAGTCCACTTATTATGCACGCATCTATACAAGCCATCTAACAATGTGCCGCCTGCCGCAGTACTAAATGCGAGGATATACGTGCAAAGCTTGTAAAGTAATGTAGGAAAACCAGAGAGACCAGATGGACTTGATGAACCTCTAGATGTTCTGGCTTCAGTGAAGTTAGCAGCTGCTCCACAAGGTGGCAGTGGTGCGCTCTGTAACTCGCAGGTCACTGAAGATGCAGAACACGTTTTTTGCAAAGTAGTTTTTACACTTTTTTCAAAACCAGAAGTCTGTAATTAGCAGCGAATAAATTACATCTGTACTGAATGATCTTCATAGACTCTGAAGTAATTATCACTTGTATTGTCCTGCCTGTGTGCGGCCGCGCCCGTAATTTACACCACAGCCATTTATACCAGAAAGGATGAAACCGTCATTGGGGCACATCGAGCAACCTCTGTACACTAGTAACCGGGACTTTGTGCAGGTTTGTACGCTAAACCCTAACGCTTTGGAAAAGTGGGCGGGGCCTAGCATTAGGCGACATGGCGGTGCACAGCCCATCATTTGCTCTAAGCGTATATTCACACACGATTTTTCCACCTGATTTTCCGTCTCTTCCCCCCCCCCCCCCCCCCCCAAACACTCGACCGGAATTAGACAGAAATAAAGTATATTATGTTAAATGGTCTTATTCACATGTGATTTTTTTTAACGCCGTGGATCCTGGTTTGTTGTGATTGTCGGAAGAAATCACCCGCTCAAGTCTGGGAATGTGATTAAAAAGACTTGATTGCAATTGCAACCAATTTTTATTGCATGTAACCATGGGAACCATAAAAAGTGTGCAGAACCTTTAAATTACATCATTTGGTTCATCGGGGGGGGGGGGGGGTTGTCTTAAATCTGATGCAATTCTTTTCTGAGCCATTTTTATCCATTTTGCAAGAAAATCACATGAAAAAAGGTCCAATGTTTCAGGACTGCAAAAATCCCCCCGTGTGAATATACATTATAGCAGAAACCCTACAGCAGTGCAGAGCCAGCACAGGGGTCGGTCCGGCGCACCGAGGAGCGGCTATACGTGAGCAGTGTATTAAGATGGCCGCACCTCTTCACTGCCAGCTTACATATAGGGGTGTATGAAGAGCCGCTCACGGAGAACCTCACGGTCTTACACAGGCTGCACTCTCAGTCCATGTTAGAGCGGTGTACGGCGGCCATCGAGGATGGTAACATTCTTCTTTCCTGGGCCAAGAATCTGCTTATAGGGGTAAACGATCGCTCAGACAATCGTTCGGCCCAACCGGCCGGCACTACATCCCCGGTTCATACGGGAAGATCAGCGTGTATACTTTATCCCCACCGGCCGGCGCTACATCCCCGGTTCATACGGGAAGATCAGCGTGTATACCTTATCCCCACCGGCCGGCGCTACATCCCCGGTTCATACGGGAAGATCAGCGTGTATACTTTATCCCCGCCGGCTGGCGCTACATCCCCGGTTCATACGGGAGGATCAGTGTGTATACCTTATCCCCAGCGGCTGGCGCTACATCCCCGGTTCATACGGGAGGATCAGTGTGTATACCTTATCCCCGCCGGCCGGCGCTACATCCCCGGTTCATACAGAAAGATCAGGGTGTATACTTTATCCCCACCGGCCGGCGCTACATCCCCGGTTCATACAGCAAAATCAGTGTGTATGAGTCAACCAGCCAATGAACTGTTTGTAAGAAAGGACAAAACATCAGCCGACGATGGGCAAACGAGTGTTCAGAGGGAGACTCCGGCCCAATAATTGGCCCCTAAAAAAGGACCATAAGCCACATGTCTTCCTGGTAGCACTGCCTACACCCTAACATAGTGGAGTGAGTGCGGATTTCCCAAAAGGGATCAATCGCACCAAAATTCACATCAAAATCTGTGACAAATTCGGTGCCATTGGGGTGGCAGAGATCGCCTCTTCAAATTAAAGGGTTAAACCAGCTGCCGATCCGCGTCACAAACAGCGATAAAATCTGCATCAAATGGTTTGGATTTTCAGTTAATTTCTGGTGCGGATCCACACAAAAATCTATTATGTCTGAATGCGCCCTTAGGCCGGTGTCACATGGGCAATAAAATTGCGCGATGCGAGTGAGGGAAAACACAGAATTATAAGACCAATGGTTTTCAAGGGTTTTCTTCACATTTGCAATGTTTTTACTCATGTGATGGCATGTCCTATTTTAATTCTTTTTTTTAACCGATGTCTCGCTATGGAGTTTTCTTTTCTCGATTCACAACGTACGATCTCGCGGTTTTCGTGCGACGCATTTTTAACATCAGAAAGTCCTATTGACATTTATGTGAAAAACAACGTGGCAAAAATCGCACAAGAAAAATTGCAAGCGGCAGCGATGAAACTACCCTTCAGCGGTTCTGTTGGTTGCGGAATCCCTTCTTTGGGATCTTTATGCGTCACTATGCCCGTCCTCAGGATAAGTCACTAATAGTGGATGGCCAGAGACCCGCCGCTCAGGATCCCAGCGATTAGTTGACCACGGGTCCGATCAGAAACTGCGGCGCTTGTAACTGCAGACACGACTCCCACTGATTGTAATGAGACCCAAGCATGCAGTTACACGCGACGGCCACTACTCAGGGGTCAAAGCCGCAGCTTCCGATCCAACCCAGTGTATCAAGGTGCAGACAGCTCATCAATAGCATTAGCATAGAAAACCCCTTTAACCCTTGCATTTCAGTGGTTGACATCCGAAGCATGAATAGACATCCCGCAGATTTAGAATCCACAACAGTTTTCAACAATGCTGCGGATTTATTGCAGAAATTTCCCGCATGTGTAGAAGATTTTAGAAATCTCCTCCGCACGGCTTATCCTGCAAGTCCAGCAGTGGAAATTCCGCCTTACTTCCCCCCGTGTGAAGATGGGCTGATGGTTAGACGGTCTTATGATGCATGGGATCTGTCACAATGTCTCTGCAGCGCCACCCACTGGAAGGCAGCTTCCCTATAAATCAACCTTCTAACAGGCCTTGCAACGATATAAACCAAAGCTGAGCCTTCTCCATAGGGAAGAGATCCCATCTGCGGACGGCCGTTTCAGGCTTCTCGCCCCTCGTCAGGGCACAGTAGGGCAACAGGACTGTTTCTCCTTGTGGAGAGCGCCAAGATGCTGTTCTCTACACCCGACCCCTATCACTGGCCTGGCACCCAGCCAACCAGAACCCTTCTGTGCCCCAATGAGGCGGCGGTCTGTAGGCGGTATCTTACCCTCGTTAAGGAGATTCTGGGTCGGCTTATATCCTAAGTCATGTTAGAAGGCCGGACATCGGAGTGGTTGAGATGCGAGAGCATTAGTGCCCTTTTTCAGCACACCCTCTTAGGCCGGGCTCACACGGGCGGATTCCAATTGTGGAATCTGCGATCAGTGTTCACACGGAGGTTCCTCAGTAAAACGCAGGCGTTGATAAGCATGTACCATCGCTTTTTCGCTCACACTCATGGATACGAATTGCGTATTCTGCAGGTGGAGGAAAAATCGCAGCATGCTTTATTTTGCCACGAACTCTATGCAGACGGACTCTATTGAAGTCAATGGAGGCCGTCCGACCCGCAGCCTATAGACAATTAGAGTTACATATGGGCTGCAGGTACCCACGTCATCACTTAGCGACGGCGCCTAAAATACAAATATTGAAACAGAAAAAAGCCGCGGCAGGGGGTTCGCAGGATCGCTGGCCGCCCGTGTGAGCCCGGCCTTACAGCTCGAGTGTCTCCATAATCAGCTCAAAAAGGGTACAAAGTAAAGTAACACAAACTTAGGAAAAACCTTCAAGTATCGTCACTATTACAGCAGAGCCAAAGAACTTACCAAAGGTGTCCGACGGCTCCAGCTTTTCAAGCTTTATGTATTTCATGCATTTCGGACAAATTTCGATTTCTTTATAAAGCTGAAATAAAGTGAGAAAAACCTCCATTATTGTCCGTGAGATAAGAGATTTAGGTTCTATTCTTCATCGGTCAGTGGCTGTTGCCCGACAATATTTCCCACATGCAGCCTCTGGATCAGCTCACGGTCCAGCCGCTCCTCACCTCGCTGCACCCCCGTCGGTATTAGCTGTGTGCTGACAGGTCCGACCACCTACCTGCAGGGGGCGACCTCTGCCGAAGAGCAGGTAGGCAAACAAGAACGGTGGCAGCGGCACAGGAGAGAAGGACACCTGCATCACCTGCCATAATGTGGCTGCAAACTAGTTTATAACTCCGGACACGGATCCGTTTATAGCAGCAGAGAAATTCCTCTTCACCGGAAAAGCCGAGGAATTGTGGGAAAAATACACAGAGAACATTTAGGAGGAAAATGTATTTTTATGTGCTAAATACAGATTGTCCTGAAGCGAAGAGCGACAAATGTATTAGGAGGCGCCTACAACATTAGGCCATCTACAATCTTCATTGGCCGGACCAAAGTCCGGATCTCAATCCCATCAAGCATCTTTGGGATGAACTAGAACACCCATCATCACCCTATCCTAATCCACAGCGCCATCTTCTGGGTGACTACTGGTAATGATGAGGCGCTATCCTAATCCACAGCGCCATCTCCTGGGTGACTACTGGTAATGATGACGCGCTATCCTAATCCACAGCGCCATCTCCTGGGTGACTACTGTAATGATCAGGCGCTATCCTAATCCACAGCGCCATCTCCTGGGTGACTACTGTAATGATGAAGCGCTATCCTAATCCCCAGCGCCATCTCCTGGGTGACTACTGGTAATGATGAAGTGCTATCCCAATCCCCAGCGCCATCTCCTGGGTGACTACTGGTAATGATGAAGTGCTATCCTAATCCACAGTGCCATCTCCTGGGTGACTACTGGTAATGATGAGGCGCTATCCTAATCCACAGCGCCATCTCCTGGGTGACTACTGGTAATAATGATGCGTTATCCTAATCCCCAGCGCCATCTACTGGGTGACTACTGTAATGATCAGGTGCTATCCTAATCCACAGCGCCATCTCCTGGGTGACTACTGGTAATAATGAAGTGCTATCCCAATCCCCAGCGCCATCTCCTGGGTGACTACTGGTAATGATGAAGTGCTATCCTAATCCCCAGTGCCATCTCCTGGGTGACTACTGGTAATGATGAAGTGCTATCTCAATCCCCAGCGCCATCTCCTGGGTGACTACTGGTAATGATGAAGTGCTATCCTAATCCACAGTGCCATCTCCTGGGTGACTACTGGTAATGATGAAGTGCTATTCCAATCCACAGCGCCATCTCCTGGGTGACTACTGGCAATGATGAGGCGCTATCCTAATCCACAGCGCCATCTCCTGGGTAACTACTGGTAATGATGAGGCGCTAGTCTAATCCACAGCGCCATCTCCTGGGTGACTACTGGTAATAATGAGGCGTTATCCTAATCCCCAGCGCCATCTCCTGGGTGACTACTGGTAATGGTGAAGCGCTATCCTAATTCATAGCGCAATCCCATGGGTGACTACTGGTAATGATGAGGCGGTATCCTAATCCACAGCGCCATCTCCTGGGTGACTACTGGTAATAATGAGGCGCTATCCTAATCCACAGGGCCATCTCCTGGGTGACTACTGGTGATGATGAGGCGCTATCCTAATCCACAGCGCCATCTCCTGGGTGACTACTGGTAATGAAGCGCTATCCTAATCCACAGAGCCATCTCCTGGGTGACTACTGGTAATAATGAGGCGTTATCCTAATTCCCAGCGCAATCCCATGGGTGACTACTGGTAATGATGAGGCGGTATCCTAATCCACAGCGCCATCTCCTGGGTGACTACTGGTAATGGTGAAGCGCTATCCTAATTCATAGCGCAATCCCATGGGTGACTACTGGTAATAATGAGGCGCTATCCTAATCCACAGCGCCATCTCCTGGGTGACTACTGGTAATGATGACGCGCTATCCTAATCCACACATTCATCTCCTGGGTGACTACTGGTAATGATGAGGCGCTATCCTAATCCACAGTGCCATCTCCTGGGTGACTACTGGTAATGATGAGGCGCTATCCTAATCCACAGTGCCATCTCCTGGGTGACTACTGGTAATGATGAAGCGCTATCCTAATCCACAGCGCCATCTCCTGGGTGACTACTGGTAATGATGAAGCGCTATCCTAATCCACAGTGCCATCTCCTGGGTGACTACTGGTAATGATGAAGCGCTATCCTAATCCACAGTGCCATCTCCTGGGCGACTACTGGTAATGATGAAGCGCTATCCTAATCCATAGCGCCATCCCCTGGGTGACTACTGGTAATGATGAAGCGCTATCCTAATCCACACATTCATCTCCTGGGTGACTACTGGTAATGATGAGGCGGTATCCTAATCCACAGTGCCATCTCCTGGGTGACTACTGGTAATGATGAAGCGCTATCCTAATCCCCAGCGCCATCTCCTGGGTGACTAGTGGTAATGATGAAGCGCTATCCTAATCCCCAGCGCCATCTCCTGGGTGACTACTGGTAATGATGAAGCGCTATCCTAATCCACAGTGCCATCTCCTGGGTGACTAGTGGTAATGATGAAGCGCTATCCTAATCCCCAGCGCCATCTCCTGGGTGACTACTGGTAATGATGAAGCGCTATCCTAATCCACAGTGCCATCTCCTGGGTGACTAGTGGTAATGATGAAGCGCTATCCTAATCCACAGTGCCATCTCCTGGGTGACTAGTGGTAATGATGAAGCGCTATCCTAATCCCCAGCGCCATCTACTGGGTGACTACTGTAAAAAGGACGTTCTCCACATTCCGCGGGTCAACAGACATGTGACACCAAATGTGTAGTTAATTTATGTATTTAAAAAAATTAAAAACCTTTACAACAAACACTTGCTTCCCGCCGTCTTCTCATCCCTCAACTCTATTATTCCGTCGGCTGTCAGAGCTGCTGTTTTTGTGGGTAAGTTGCAGTTTCTATTAGAACCATTTTGGGTTGGATACAGGGCCAATATACTTTAATAGTTCGCACTGCTACGGACACCAAGCAGGATGGTTTTTGAGAAATGGTAAATTTTTTGAAGGTAACATTTTTTTTTTAGAAAGATTTAAGAAAAAAATGTAACTTATTTTTACGTATTTACTTGCATTTATACCAGTTTGATCTCTTCTACAATATACTGCAGTACTCCAGTATTGCAGTATATTGTATATTTAGCGATAGTCTAAAAAGCCACAAGCAGAGCTGAATAGATTGCAATACAAGGCAGCCGTGGGAGCCTTCACTGGACTCTGGGCTGCCATGTGAACCCATCGCACCCCGCACACGTCAGAGCTGTCAGAAACCGCTCCATATAGCCCATGCCACCGCTCACTGTAGACTTATGATGGGAGGTCGTTATGGGGTTAACATTGTGTTACCACCCCTATGATAATGACTGGGGTCCCAGCAGAGGTCACTCCTGTCATTAGTTCATCTGGGGGCACAAATACTAATTAAAAAAACAAACAGAAAAAAAAAAACTAAGAAAGGGTGAAAGAAGGAGGGGGGGGGGGGGGGGGGGAATTACCAGATCGCTGATCTCCTCTTCTTGCTGCGGGATGTAGTGTCGCGGTTGGTTGTTAATTAAGAACTTGAGGCGAAGATAATGAGCGGTGTAGTCCAGCCTGTGAGTCTGCAACAAGAGGAAAGCATTAATCACACGGGCAGGCGGACGGTAACATGCTGCTGAGTAGGGCTGCGGGTCTGGGAAGCTGAGATATAGGTAGCTGTTTGTTCAGGTCTGCAGAGCCACTATTATATCAGCCAGTGAAAGAACGTCCATGATGACATAAAGCATCTACCACGTCACAAGTAGCTCCGCAGCGGCCCCCCGGTAACGGCTGGTATCGCAGAGGGGTTCTGGTATCTAGAAACCGCTTGTCTCGGAGGGGTAACTGACTGATTTAGGGGAGGATTTTGGTTGCATTCCTATGGAAAATGCAGAGCAGACATGATTTCACCATGAGTGAAGCCACTTGACAAACTCATCTCTGCTCCATCCATAGGATGCTGCAAGAGGCGGCTGTTATGTAGTGTGAGATGCATCGGCTGCCAACACTGCGGCTACAGTCACATCTGCACTGGAGGCGCCATACAAAGATCCTGGATGAACTGGCACAGCATGCTGCACTACTGCAACCGCGACAATGCCAGGCAAATAACGGAAGCCGAAAGGACGCCATTACAGTAATACGGCGCCGGTCGTTTAAAGGACGGATTGATTCAAGCAGGAATTCCATTTCCCAGAAACCTGCATGGAGCTCTTAAAGGGAGTTCCAGGATTAAATAAATAGCGCCCCATCTGCTCACAGGATGTGTGTGGTATTACAGCTCAGCAGCCTTCATTTCAGTGGAGTCAAACAGCAATACCAGTTACAGCCCATAGACAGGGGGGCACTGTTTTCTAGAAGACAGCAGGCAAATTCTCCTAATTTTGCACAGCCTTCCGGCCTGCAGTTCCTGCGAATAGACACACATTCCGGTCTTCTGGGTGCTGTGGGCTCAGCAGCTGTAGGTGACTGACAGTCGGCCTCCTGCTGTGAGAACACTGCTCTTACATGCCATGATCAATGTTGATCGTGCATGTAAAGGGTCCACAGAGGGAGGGCGGCTCTCTCTGTGGCATCATCAGCCGTCGGTCACGTAATCGCAGAGGGCCGAGGCGTTGCCATGGCAACCGATCACACAATGACGTCCAGTTCTGCCAAGGCCTGTGATCGATAACGCATTGCAGTACAGAAGTGCTGTAATGTAATATCGGAGTGTTCACAGCAACACAGGTTCAAGGCCCCTACAGGGACATAAAAACAGCAAAGAACAAGCCCTCATACGACCGCGGCGATAGGGGGAAAAAAAGTTATGGCTTTTGAGAAGTGGAGATGAAAATCCCCTAAACAGAATTTAAAGTCCAAAATAGGCCACGTCACTAAGGGGTTAAATGGGATCCTGCTGCCCGTCTCAGCCAAGTTGGGAACACTTGTTTAATCTCTGGGAATACGGAGGATCGGGTCGCTCAGTCATAACCTGAATTTAATACATTTTGATGCAAACTTGCGGGGTCCAATATAAAACAATGGCGCCGCTCGTAACCAATGAGATTATTGCTTTTGGTTGCCACCAACTTCCTTGTTTGCACTATTTTTATGGCTCCCTTTATATTTTTAGCACTTTTCACCATCACATTATGCCCATACGGAGTACTACACATTTCGTTCCACTAGGGGGCAGCCTTGATTAAGTAACATCATACTAGGATGAGACTATATAAGCAGTAGGAAGAGGTAAATCTTCAGCAGACGCACCACAGCGGCCAATAGAGGTCCTTCATTTAGCTGCCGCTGGCGATCGCACCCAGAGAACATAAAGCAGGGGGATGACTGGAGAAGATCACAGAGATCCTGCACGTACCCCGAAAGACCCCCAAACCCCAACAAGAGACATTCGGGAGAAGCTCTATTCACCACTAGGGGATTTATGAAGCCTTTTACTGCCTATAAAAAGCTGCACATTTTTGTGTATGTCGTACCGCTGCAAAAACGGGACATTTTCTGACCTTTGTGGGCATCGCTTTACTAAGTTTGCTGAGCTTCCAAAAATGGGGGTTTGGGCCTCGCCAGCCGGCCAGATCGACTATCCTTTATGCCACAAACGGTAAAAATAATCATGGAAATCTACAGCAGCTCGTAGTTGGTGCAGATCTCACACTGGCATAAAGAACGCTGCAAGCAAAACATGCTGGCTGGCCGGCCGCAGACCCCCTGTGCGCACGCAGGGATCGCTCTACAGGGATGGATGATCTTAAGACCCCGAGTCCCCTAGGAGAGTCTGAATGAGCCGGACTAAAGGCCAGGCAGACGGGCTCCATTCTGTGCCGGGACCTCTGTGACTATATGCATGGGATGAGTTTGTCCGGTCGCGCTCCTCCTCGGATCTCGCGCATTACTACTTTACCTTGCAGATATACTCTAGGGCGTCCTTCGCCGTGTCCTCCGGATGAATTACGATCAGGACAGACTGGTCGTTTGGCAGAGAAACCCAAGAAGGTGTCAGATAGTCGTGGACCCAGATGTCGGTGTCGGGGTGGGGAGGATGGACGCTGGCGAGGACCACCTCCTTCTCCTTCTGTAGAGGAACACACGGGGGATTACTCATACAGCGGCGGGAAATCCTGTTACTTATCAGCAGATTAACGGATCCGCAACCCCAAATGCTAAACGGGATTACCAGAAGTTCTAATTAAATCTGGAGGCTTCTGGTATTAATATACATCTGAGACACAGGAGACTCTGCAGGTTTCATTACCCTAATAACTACCCGAGAGCTGCAGAACATCGCACCGCCGACCAGAGACTGGATGATATGGGATTCTGTCTCCAGCAGACTGTTGACATGGCAGGAAATTCGGTCCCATAATCTAACGCTACGGCTCATAGACACCGAGGCGCTCCGTTCGGGGATGTGACCCTTATTACCTTCTCCGCCATGCCAAAGCTGTCCAGTGTCACCCGTGTATACATCCTGCGGACAGACAGAGGCGCCTATATAGTCTGCGGGATCATGGGGCTCCGAGCGCCAGGAAGCATCACATCCGCAGTCTAACACTTCAGCTACTTTGAGTCCGTACGTGTAGTTTTTGAAGCTCGTAGGAGCCGACATATTCCCTTTCCACGTCCGTGCCCATCAGCGTACGCAGGCGGCGCTTTCACAAAAGTGGATTGTGGACGCATTTTTGCGCCTGTATTACAGACAAATGTCTTGGTGCAACGCTACACTATGAAACAGAGATCGGGGTCAGTAGACCGGCTGTCTGCCCGGGGCACTTGTCTGGAATAAGGGCGCAAAAACGCACCCACAATGCAGCAGGACGGGCCTCAGTAGATGGGTACCCTACTGCCCCATCTCTGGTTGACCTGATGTGCTGTGTGTCACATGGATGCCCAGTGATTCCCATGGGTGTTCAGTAACGCCTCGTTACCCCTGGAGGGTCACTTCCAGCCAATAACTGCTAAGGAGCCTCTTCACAGAGGTGAAACCTGGCAACTGGAGAAACATCAGAATTAAAACACCTCTTAAAGGGGTATTCTGGTTAAGGTCATTCTGCCATTGTTGCACTGTCGCATGTGAAGTTAGTTCCTATAAGGAAACCAGTCGCAGTAATATTGCGGTTTTATCTTTTTACACGTGCGACCAAAGGTTGATGTGTAATGGCGATTTTACACGGGACGATATCGTTAAGAATACTCCAGATTCCCACGAGAATTTGAACGATAAATCGGCCCGTGTGAACGTGGGCAGCGACTTAACGAGAATTGTTCAATTTCTTCATGCAGAAAACTGAAGAACGTGCCGTTCGGTGTAAATCGCAGTCGATCTCTTCTGAACAGCAGTCCGTTTACCGTAAATGGAGGCGGGTGGGGGGAGAGCGCTCCCCGGTCGCTCCGACTCCGTGACGATAGCGCTTTGAGTGATGCCAGCGATACTCACTTCTGTGTAACGGCTCGGGGGCATCACTGCCCAATTTGATGCCCAATACTCATCACTGAAATGAGTATTGGGCATCAAATGCCTGACAGCTCGTCCCTTCTAGAAGGACCATAGGCCTACCAAATGCTCCTTGCATCACCTAACTGATATGCCCCTACTCTGGACCTCTACAAGACCGCTCCCGTTCTAGTGGGACTTGTGCCGTCCTTGGAAAGCTGTTGCGTAATTCTTCATTTCCTGCAGCGGCGATAACTGGTTGGCAGAACTGTTTCTGGGGTACCAGCATTGGGGCCGTTGGCGATCAGCTGTTCACCTCTGAGTGCCACAAACTGAAAGGATTTGTCTAGGACAGGACAACCTCTATAATATAATGAGCAGGAGAAACCCTTCTTGTGCCCCAGATGTGTGCCACCATGTGGCCAGGGTGCACGGACATGATCTGAGGTCTGGGGAGGCGTCTGCCATGACATTACCTTGCCTTCAGATGTGGCCTCATCAAAGATCCCTTCCAAGGATTTCTTCACAGACTCTGAACCCTCGTTAAATACCTGCGAAGAAGCGTTTACAGCTTAATAGGCACAAAATGCATTTGACTGGCTGCAAATACCTGCCTATAGGAAAAAATACCGAATCTACAGTCTACTCCTCACTCCCCTCTAATAGTAGCCTAAGGGGGCATTCACACCACAATGTCAGTGCTTTCCCAATATATACCTCTGATAACCCCGGCATCTGCACTGCGTCGGCTTACATCACCAATTGTAGGCTCACATTTGTAGGGGTTGTACCAGAATTTCAAGTTATCGACAGGATAGAGAATAACGTGCAGATCAGTAGGGGTCTCACTGCTAAGACCCCTGCCAATCTGAAGAATGGGGGTCCTGTGTCCCTCGTCGTCCTCACTGTCGGATTACTACACCACTCGTAGTGAGGAGGAGACTGGATGGAGCTCTGGGTCACACCAGCACTCCACTCACCTTCAATAGGACTGCCAGGGTACCCGAGCGGGTATTACCATTAGCCTCACTGAAATGAATGGAGCGCTAGTTGAATTCACAGTGACATCACTGTGGGGAAAGAAGTGATTCCCCCAGCGACAGGAGAGTGGGAGTCCTTGCTGTGGAGATCAGTGGGGGTCTCAGTGGTTAGACTTCCCCCTATCCATCCTGTGAATATCCTGTGGGTAGAAGATAACTTCGAATTCCGGTACAACCCTTTAAAGAAAGATACAGAATGAAAAGTTGACTAAACTATTAGTGATTAGGTCCCAGGGTATGTCTGCCATTCACAGTGTATAAGCCACAAGTGCGCTGCAACGCAACGTAAACACATCCCAAATACACAGTAAGCCTTTAAAGCCGTGTTATAACGGACGTATACAGAGCCTGTATGGTAATAGTATGGGGCTTCAGTATCCATGCATGTAACCTCCGTGTGCCTCCACGGTGCCGGCCTGTATACACCACTATGGGCACCATATGGATCCGTACATCATAGGAGGAGATCTCCAGCTCATATTATAACCGCCACACATATCACCTGGTTGATGCTCGGCCTTCCTTGCTTCTTCTTAGAAGACGTGTCCAGACCCCACAGAGAAGAAAACCGGCTCCTTCTCTTACTGGATGATCGGGACATTGCTTGTGTGCGTCTCCTGACGCCAGACTCCCCGGTACGGGCCGCCACCTGCGCAAAACAGAAACTCCATTACCAACCTTACTGAAAGGAAACCTCTCAGGTCCGTGATGGTACCCGGGCTGCGGGCGCTACAGTGGTCCCAGAGGTCAGCGGTCCATCACTTCTATCCATCATGCAGAGAGGATTCGGAGGCGGCTCATTAATGTCACTACTCATCCCCCCCCACCTTGCTGCAGATTGACAGCGCTTTGTATTAGGGTCCTTTTATACGGGCCAGGTCTCGGCCCGATATAACCAACGCCGATCGATAGAGCATGCCGATCAGCACTAGTCCGATTCCTCCTATATGGGCTGACTACTTGGCCCGTTCATCCCCATAAGGCTGCGTTCACAAGCGTGAGTACAATACGGCTCAGAGAAACTCAGGCTGCTGTCGTACTTGCAAAAATGTGATTTTTATGCAAGTGCGATGCACTCGGCGAGGAGAAAGCATCGCAGTGTTGCACTTGTGATTTTCTCAGGTCCACAGAAAAAAATGGGCAAAATCGACCAAAAATAAAACATGTTCCAGATTTGCAATAGCTGCAAGGAAAAAAAAAGTCTCACGTAAATGGACTCTATGTGAATCACACAATATGCAAAACTACCTGTTTAAAGCAGTTGCCTTTGTTTCTTCCAAACACAGCGCCACCCTTGTCCTTAGAGTTGTGTCTGGTATTACAGCTCGGCTACACTGAAGTCCACATGAGCTGAGCTGCAATACCAGACACAACCCACAGACAATGGTGGCGCTGTGTTTGGAAAAAAGCAGCCATGTTTTTCCAACCCTGGACAAGTCCTTTAATTGCCCATGTCAACGCACTCTAAAGCAGTCATTGGTCGGCGGCACATCTCCCCGTTGACATGCGGAAGCGTAAAGCCAGCCACCTAGCCTTTTTTACCTTGCTAAGAGGCCACGACCCGCTGATGGAGCGTTTGCTCGTTCATCTACTGGCGGTTATCCATTTTACATGGCCTGATAATCAGGTAAATAAACATGCAGCCAACGCTTGTGTCCAATAATGGGGGGGTGGGGTTCAAAAAGACCCTTTATTACACATACGGAGAGATGGATCAATCAGTGGCTGGGGAAGCAGTGGATATTAATGAGCCGCACTACCTGTACTGCAGTGATCCGGGTTGGTGATGGAAGCGCAGCTCCCATAGAACTCAATGCAATACCAACTCTGACCACTGCAATATTGACAGCACCATCTAGGCAATCTGATCGGTGGGTATCCTGATGGTTGGACCCTCGTCAATCAACTATTAATAGCCTGAGGACACATCATCAGAAGTAAAGACTCCTTTAAGAACACCTATGTTGTACCTGTGGATAGGGCACGCGGATCATGCTGGGTTTGCTTTAAGGGAAGCTCTGGTACATCTTGTCTACATAAAGCCTTCCTTCATATGTAAAGGCCATAAACCTGCGTGTCACGTTCAGATGATCACGGTATCCCACCCACGACCTGCTCTTTCTATTGTATTCCCCACCCCGGTGGCGGCGTACGATCCAGTAAGAGTCCCTCCCGCCCTCCGGAGTTATTAAGACTTCTCTTCTGTTCCCACACAATAGCTATAAAAGCGCGGCTCTCCAAGATGAAAACCACAGAAGGTGCTGAATATTAAGTGTTCTGTACCTCTCTGCGCACACACGTGTACGGGGATCCGAGACGCTGCACTAAACCTATAAGCTATTTACGGGGAAGTTGGAACGCGGATGGCGTGCAGGAATCCAGGATAATGACTTTCATATGCAAGTAACAGAAGGCAGATTGCTGTGGGAGTCGCACTGACCGCCCCGCGTTCTGCAGCACCTGCTCCTCCTGGCAATCCATCCTCACTACCAAGAGACGGCACATGCCGGGTGCTTGTACGGCACATCCTGCACCGGAAGAGTTCAGGCTCATCTTCTGTTCGCACTCACTTAGTGTCATACGTATTACAACTTTCCCATGTCAGACTATTGGATTTTCCAGATTATCGGGCATGCATAAAATGCAAGAACGTTGGACGCGAGTCCTGGATTACAATCAGAAGTGCAATTTGCAGCTACAAAATCAGTGTCAGGGTCCCCAAATAACCCATGCTGGTGCCTTTATATGTGTAGAGGGGCCTTCAGTAACCCTGGCACTAACTTTGCACCCCTGAAAGCTACACCACAGATTCCAACTATCAATAGAACAAGTGGATAACTTCATGGCAAGCGCTCAACTGATCGCTTCTGTTTTAGCGATCAGTGAGGGTCTCAGCACCTGGACTCCCAATGACCAAAACCCCTGACAGGTCACTACTGTGAGCCAGAAGTTTCTAAAAAGTTTAGTCACCCTCTCAAGGAGGCTGAAAACAAAAATCTAAAACCATAAGAGAATAAGCAAAAATCCATTGTTTTTTTTTGCCTTCCTCTGGATCGTGTGTGTGAGTGTGTGAGTGAGCGAGTGTGTGAGTGTGTGAGTGTGAGGTGTAATAGGCTGAACTGGATGGTCAGAGGTCTTTTTTCGGCTTTACATAGTATGTTACCATGTAAAACCCAGGGGGCAACACATGGAAGGGGGTCCACGTCTCCTGTTTAAAGAGGATTCTCATTCTGTAAACTCTTCCAGATTTTGCATTTTAAGGCATAACTGCACTTTCTAAAAGCCTTTTAGATATTATAGTGCATGTGAGAAGTTATGATTGCTGGCAGTCCGGTAGCTGAGACCCCCACAATGTCTGGGAGGCAGCACCTGAAGCGATGGTCTGAGCGCCGTCAACGCTCAATAGCTCAAGACGGGCCTATTTGTTATACAATTCCTAAACACTTACTAAAGCGTGAAACGACGACACGGAGAAGATCCCCAGGCGCCCCATGGCAACTTTAGTTGGTCGGCTTGCAAACGCCAGTAAGCGTTTTGGGTTTGGCAGCTCGCCTCCTTGCAGGCTGGCGAGATAGCAGCGATACCGGAACAGGTCCATCTGAAACTGCTCGAGGTTCTGCTCCCAGACGAAGATCTGCGAGGGGAAAAGACAGGCGAAATCAAGAATTAAAGAAAGTCAAAGATGGCAGGTGGTAACATTGGAGCTTTTATCGAAGGCTTTCGATTATCGTGTGTCGGTGCGGGACTCAAGCCATGAAAAGAGATGCAACTCCAACTGTATCCACAACCAAACCTGAGACGTGCAAGTCGCCCCTGGCTGGGATCGGGAAACTACGGCTGTGTCAACTGGAAGACAAGTTACTAGTAAGTGTTGTCCATGCCGAGCCGCCTGCCCGGAGGCAGAGAAGGTCCGGTATGAAGACTCTACATTTAATTAGAGGGTTTGTTCACTTATCAATTCATCTTATCAAAATAAAGAATAAAGCAACTTTGTAAACTGTTTTGATAAAAAAAAAAATCTGCAACCGTTTTGTGCGCACAGCACCTGCGCAAACTGATGTGTCTCCATGGTTACAGACTATTGAAATGGTTGCTAATGACTATGGTCTGAAAAGTCAGCGTCAAGACAAGCATCCACTCACTTCCCCACGGCCCATCCCTTACCTGGTCCAGGATGGTTTTCTTCTTCTTGGTGTCGGTGACGGAGGACAGCTGCATTTCCCCCATCTTCTTCATCTTCTCGTCCATGTCGATCTTTTGCTCTAACTTCTTGATTTCTGACTTGAGGAGTTTGACGGTGTCTTCCTTGTGGTGTTGTCTGGCCACGGTGGTGGCGCATGCGGAGTGGATGGCGGTGATCCAGTTCTCCAGCTCGGTCTGACTGCTTGTCTGAAAGAGGAAGGATTACCGATCAGCATCATCCTAAAGGGGTGGATATATCAGACATCCCCTTTAACACAAGCGCTCTACTGTGATGAATAAAAAGGGCTGATGTCACTGGGGGGTACGTGGCTGGGACATATACAGAGTTACTGAAAACAAACTTCCCCCAAATCGAGGCCTCTAGAGGGCGCTCTGCTACTCCAAATGAGACGAAATTCAGATACGGTAACGTCAGATAGTGAGGCTTTCGAGTTGGGGAAATTTAATTTTGCTAACATTGTATTTCCCCTACAGCGGTCACTACAGGTGAAATGCAGTATTACACTAGGCTAATTAAAAAATGGCCATGTATGGCAGCTTTCACGTCCGTGCTCAAGTCCCCATCCGGAGCCTCCAGCATGATAACACACATGAAAACAGCACCGTTTAGCCAGGAAAGTTTTGTGCGGCATGCTGGACGAAACTTATTGTAGTTAATTGGGTTCGTCAGACAGACTGTGCCC
Organism: Eleutherodactylus coqui; assembly: GCF_035609145.1. Lineage (NCBI taxonomy): Eukaryota > Metazoa > Chordata > Amphibia > Anura > Eleutherodactylidae > Eleutherodactylus > Eleutherodactylus coqui. The sequence goes on from NC_089840.1 coordinate 9,882,305, forward strand.
CCGGAGTGTGAGCCCTTCGGCTATTAAAGGGGGTCCTGAGCGGGAGACTCCTCCTGTACGACATATATACACCCTAGAATGGGCATGTAGACAAGATGTAGTTAGAGGATGGTAGATAACTAGCTGCTCGGTCGGAGTCGAACTGCTAAGACCACCGCAGACCATGAAAATGGGGGTCCTGAAGGTCGCCAAATAAATGGAGAAGCAGTCAAAAATGAGAACTGCTGAACTCGCTCGGTGGGCCAACTCCTTTAAAAGGCAAACTACCGCATGTTCTCCCTTAAAGGTACAAATGTGATCAGTTGTCTAATGAGTCTAAAGCAGACAGGAATCCACGTCCGACCTCATTAAAAAAAAAAAATGAATACTTCTGCTGGTCCTTCATGCTTTACACTGCAGCTTTGACTAGCACAAGTTCACTACATGCTCACTGGAAGACCATGTAGATTGCATTTGCATTCCAGCACGGATATAATGATTGCAATCCAAGAGCGATGAAACCGCCCGCAGCGGCCACACACTAACTGGGAGACACGAGGGAGGGCCGGAGATTACGGCTACAAAGTTGCCTTTTGCTGCCAAAAAGTTTATTAACCTGTCAAAACATTAACCGAACAATCACCTCTACATCTAGAGCGTGTCATGTGCGGCCCGGGGCGCCCCGCGCCAGAACAATGACTGCTTATGCTCCTCTCCCAGAGCTGTCCTATCAGGGACCGGTGACAGACGCGAGCGCCGCCATATGGTTGGTAAGGGACGAGGTCACCGCCGCGTTCTGTGAATGAAGGGACCTCAATGAGCTTTTAATGGTATTCAGGTGCCATGAGCAAATGTTTGACCAAGGGGGCGCTCCTGTCTGCGTCCCTGAGGAATGCCACGAGCGGGGCTAAAAGCACCACTCCGAGAACGTCTACATGAGCATCGTGTCCTCCGGCGCGGCTGGAATCAGCGGGCAAAGAGGGGTTTGCTTGGTAAATCAGAGATGCATTCGCTGCAGTTCATCGCAGGAGTGAAGGTAAACGTGAGGAGCAGCGGCCGCGAACAGCACGGTGTAATAACGGATGCGCTGATTGCAGCGGTCACTTACACTGATCGGTTTTGTGAAAACATAGAGTCCTAGCCGGAAGCAATGAGAACCAATCGACACATTAATTAGCGCTCGTTTAATTACCCCTTACATGGGCCGAAAAACAGCTTACGGTAAGAATGCAAACCCGTAAGCCGCCTGCATCTGTCCCCGTTCACACAGGGGATGTGCTAAAGATCAGCGAGGGTGTACAATGTATCGGAAGAGTCCTCAGACCCTGAAGCGCTTACATTTTATGTTGTGGCCTCGTGTTCCCCTCATTCTGCACTCAGGACCCCGTAATGACAAAGTGACAACAGAATGGGAGGAATCCTTGTAAAAAAAACTCCCATTCTGCATTGACACAAGTATTCACACCCCGTACTCAGCACTTCGTTGGAGCCCCTTTGGCAGCGATTCCATCCTCCAGTCTTTTTGGCTGATCCGCAAGATTTTCACACTTGAATTTGGGGACTTTTCGGAATGGGGGCCGACTGTGGACAGCCTTTGACAAGTCTCTACAGAAATGATCCATTGGGTTCATGGCTCTGCCTGGCCCCTCAAGGACATTCAGAGAGTTGTCCCTAAGCCCCCCTTGGCTGGGGTCTTGGGGTCATTGTCTTGTTGGAAGGTGCCCCTACTGCCCAGTCTGAGGTCCCTTGCGCTCTGGATCAGGATTTTATTATCTCTGTGTTTTGCTCCATTCAGACTCCCCTCCCCCAGCATGACGCTGCCACCACCGATTGAAGTCGTTCAAACGACTGCCGGCCTGTGAAAAGGGCCTTTACAATTACCTGATTGGCTGATTTTAAACGCCCATTGTTTGCTAACATTTAGCATTGACAGGTTGTTACTTATACACTATGCTTGATGAGGGCTCTACAGCAGTTGAAACGTTGCTTTTATGGTGTATGCGCACTAGCCTGTAATACAGATTGCCCACCTGTGGAGATGCTGACATCCGACTGCTTGCTTGCCTCTTGAAACCTTTGATGGGTTAGGACTGATCCTCCTAGACGGACTGTTACATTTACTCTATAGTACATACATTACTTATCCTGTACTGCTCCTGAGTTACATCCTGTATTATACCCCAGAGCTGCACTCACTATTCTGCTACTGGAGTCACTGTGTACATACATTACTTATCCTGTACTGCTCCTGAGTTATATCCTGTATTATACTGCAGAGCTGCACTCACTATTCTGCTGGTGGAGTCACTGTGTACATACATTACTTATCCTGTACTGATCCTGAGTTACATCCTGTATTATACTGCAGAGCTGCACTCACTATTCTGCTGGTGGAGTCACTGTATACATACATTACTTATCCTGTACTGATCCTGAGTTACATCCTATATTATCCTCCAGAGCTGCACTCACTATTCTGCTGATGGAGTCACTGTGTACATACATTACTTATCCTGTACTGCTCCTGAGTTACATCCTGTATTATACCCCAGAGCTGCACTCATTATTCTGCTGGTGGAGTCACTGTGTACATACATTACTTATCCTGTACTGCTCCTGAGTTACATCCAGTATTATACCCCAGAGCTGCACTCACTATTCTGCTGGCGGAGTCACTGTGCACATACATTACTTATCCTGTACTGCTCCTGAGTTACATCCTATATTATCCTCCAGAGCTGCATTCACTATTCTGCTGGTGGAGTCACTGTGTACATACATTACTTATCCTGTACTGATCCTGAGTTACATCTTGTATTGTACTCCAGAGCTGCACTCACTATTCTGTTGGTGGAGTCACTGTGTACATACATTACTTATCCTGTACTGCTCCTGAGTTACATCCTGTATTATACTGCAGAGCTGCACTCACTATTCTGCTGGTGCATTGTGTGTTACACAGAGAAGGGCTTTGAGGAGATGCCATAGGCTTCCTACAATAATCAGTGACGGTCAGGCGACTCGTCTGCCGCTGCTGATAACGCTCAGGTTACGCAGCGAATCACGCGGCACTACAAATCCTTTACCAAACCAAAAAATGTAATTTAGCCTAAAAAACCCAACCACGGAACAAACATGGAGAGGACAAACGAGCTATGACAGTTGCTATGGCGATGCTGGAACCTCGTAGCGAGATGAGAGTTTCCTTCACCCTCTGTTCAACTCAGATCTTCATTTCAAAGCATCCGTCTCCTTGTGGCGGAATCCCTTCATAAATCGGCCCTCCAGGAACGCAGACGCGAAAACTCCCAGCAGACCGAAGAGGAGAACGTTGAATTTGGCATTCTCATTCTGTTGGAATCTAAATTCTAAGACTTGGGGGGGGGGGGGGGGGGGGGGGAATGCTTCCAGCTTCGTGTAATCCAAGAGGATTTATAGATGGGCCTTCCAGAGGAGAACATCCAAAAACGAAGGCATGAGAATTTGGAGAGATTGTAAAAGGCTTCTGCAGCGGAGCGGGGGGACACCACGGGGGTCACGTCCGCCGCTGCAGGGGAGCGGGGGACACCACGCCGGTCACGTCCGCCGCTGCAGGGGAGCGGGGGACACCCCGCCGGTCACGCCCGCCGCTGCAGGGGAGCGGGGGACACCCCGCCGGTCACGCCCGCCGCTGCAGGGGAGCGGGGGACACCCCGCCGGTCACGCCCGCCGCTGCAGGGGAGCGGAGGACACCCCGCCGGTCACGCCCGCCGCTGCAGGGGAGCGGAGGACACCCCGCCGGTCACGCCCGCCGCTGCAGGGGAGCGGAGGACACCCCGCCGGTCACGCCCGCCGCTGCAGGGGAGCGGAGGACACCCCGCCGGTCACGCCCGCCGCTGCAGGGGAGCGGAGGACACCCCGCCGGTCACGCCCGCCGCTGCAGGGGAGCGGAGGACACCCCGCCGGTCACGCCCGCCGCTGCAGGGGAGCGGAGGACACCCCGCCGGTCACGCCCGCCGCTGCAGGGGAGCGGAGGACACCCCGCCGGTCACGCCCGCCGCTGCAGGGGAGCGGAGGACACCCCGCCGGTCACGCCCGCCGCTGCAGGGGAGCGGAGGACACCCCGCCGGTCACGCCCGCCGCTGCAGGGGAGCGGAGGACACCCCGCCGGTCACGCCCGCCGCTGCAGGGGAGCGGAGGACACCCCGCCGGTCACGCCCGCCGCTGCAGGGGAGCGGAGGACACCGCGCCGGTCACGCCCGCCGCTGCAGGGGAGCGGAGGACACCGCGCGGGTCACGCCCGCCGCTGCAGGGGAGCGGAGGACACCGCGCGGGTCACGCCCGCCGCTGCAGGGGAGCGGAGGACACCGCGCGGGTCACGCCCGCCGCTGCAGGGGAGCGGAGGACACCGCGCGGGTCACGCCCGCCGCTGCAGGGGAGCGGAGAACACCGCGCGGGTCACGCCCGCCGCTGCAGGGGAGCGGAGAACACCGCGCGGGTCACGCCCGCCGCTGCAGGGGAGCGGAGAACACCGCGCGGGTCACGCCCGCCGCTGCAGGGGAGCGGAGAACACCGCGCGGGTCACGCCCGCCGCTGCAGGGGAGCGGAGAACACCGCGCGGGTCACGCCCGCCGCTGCAGGGGAGCGGAGAACACCGCGCGGGTCACGCCCGCCGCTGCAGGGGAGCGGAGAACACCGCGCGGGTCACGCCCGCCGCTGCAGGGGAGCGGAGAACACCGCGCGGGTCACGCCCGCCGCTGCAGGGGAGCGGAGAACACCGCGCGGGTCACGTCCGCCGCTGCAGGGGAGCGGAGAACACCGCGCGGGTCACGTCCGCCGCTGCAGGGGAGCGGAGAACACCGTGCGGGTCACGTCCGCCGCTGCAGGGGAGCGGAGAACACCACGCGGGTCACGTCCGCCGCTGCAGGGGAGCGGAGAACACCACGCGGGTCACGTCCGCCGCTGCAGGGGAGCGGAGAACACCACGCGGGTCACGTCCGCCGCTGCAGGGGAGCGGAGAACACCACGCGGGTCACGTCCGCCGCTGCAGGGGAGCGGAGAACACCACGCGGGTCACGTCCGCCGCTGCAGGGGAGCGGAGAACACCACGCGGGTCACGTCCGGCGCTGCAGCGGAGTGGGGGACACCACGGGGGTCATGTCCACCAGATGAAGATTTTAAGGAACGCTCATCTTCTCTTCGGTGGGATGCAACATTGCTCCTTGCTGCCTCACTGCAGATTTCCAAGATGGCACTACTTGATACGGTGGAGGTAGTTGAACACTGCACGATGCTTTCCAATTGGCCAGTGTTGATCACATGAGGCGTGCTAGCCATACACAGCAGTGAGTAGTGTCTTAGGCTGAGTTCACACTAGCTGCTTTTTTTGCCAGGTGAGGTTTTACAAAAAAAAGGTAACAGTACAAAACGGAAGTAAAACAGAAATAAATGGAGAACATTCTAATTCTTTTGGTGGATCAATGAAACAGATCATTGGGGGGGGGGGGCGTGCCTTCCACCCATATCTGTTTGACTTTTGTTTTTCGGCATTTTGAATGGATCTGTTTTCTCCCATTATTTTCGTATTCTGCCCATTGATGTGTTCTAAAATAAAACCCGATACAAAGTAGAAGTGAAATGAATGAAACCTGATTGATTTCCATTCCTTTCCGTCTCCCGTTATCTACAATGTAGAATCCATATTGGTTCCATCGGAGGTGCAGCAGTCTGAACGTTCCGGTGTAAAATAACGGAACAGAGATGGAAAATTGAGAAACGGATTGAATCTGAAGGTCTTCGGTTTTTAATGTATTTCTAAGAGAAGGAAAACAAACGTTCGCTTCTCGCTTTGCTGCTCCAGTGATGGAAAAGCTAGAGGGAAAGCAAGAACGCTAGCGTGAGACGGCCCTTAGAGGACCCGATGCCCACTGAGCACTGCTGGCATATCCAACACATTGGCATAGAATTCCTGAAACGGGAATACCCCTTTAATGTTCTCTGAAGGGGGTAACTACTAAAACTTCCTGTGCGTGGCCTGTACCACGTATGCTGCTCTCGGGGGGACAGTAACTCCCATCACATTACTGCTGATGATTAAAGGCTACTGCTGCACGGTTATAATGATCGTTTTTCCTCTTGGCTGTCCTCCTTAAGGTCTTTAGTCTAATTTAAGTGTTATGGAAGGTAATGATAGTTACACTGTCCACCCAGCAGGCTGAAATGGTATCAGCACAGCATTAGCTGGTAGTTATGCAGCATAGGATTGTTTGAAAATACCATTAAGATGGTGCCTGATAAGCATCAGACAGGAGGCTATACTGCACTGGAAAGAGTGTAATACATAGAAGAGACCTCCAGGGTGCGACAGTCAATCAGGTAAGGGGGCAGGGATGGAAAAAAGGGTTTTGAGTTGAGTGCTTCTTTAACAGTAAGTAAAAGCTCTCCGTCTCTGCCAGTTCCCGGATCCCCTGCCACGTGATGTATACATCTGTTTCCCAGAACAGCAGGTAAAGTCTGTAAAGCATCTTGTTGGAATGGAAGGCGCCAGTCTGATGGGACGTCCGACTCACCTGCCCTCGAATAGCCACAAGTCAGAGATCTGGAGCTCAAGAGTGAAAACAACAAACATTCCCGAACACTTAGATCGCTGCAGCAGCGGCCGCTCTGCGTGATGGTTGCTCAATATCCGGAGTATCACAGGACAGTCTTCTGTTTCCAGTATAAGGAAGGATAAGGCCAAATGGACAATAGTCAACACGGGTCAGCCAAAAACTGCAGGCAGGCGTGGCTCTGCTACCAGTCGGAGGGGCTGTAGTTCTCACGTCTCTGCGGATTTTGCCGTTTGCAACCCATGACTACACTCAGAGAGCACATTGTCCAGTAGATGCATGTAGGCGATAACATGATGTGTCCAGCAGGACCCCACTGACACGAGAGGGGAACAAGGGATGGGACGTTCGGGGGGTTCTAGCACAAAGCTCAATAAAAGCGGTGGGTTCTAGAACTACGGAAAATGTACATCACGTGTATCAGCATGCCGGCGCCCTAACACTGGGGGAGAACATTGGCACCTAAAATGAACCCGTCACTCAGGGGTTAACCACACGGTCTCGTTTTTGTATCCGTTTTACATAGAGACTTTGGAATTGTGTCCTGGCCTGATCACGGGTCTCCAGACCAGAATACTGAGCCTCATACGCATATATGACGCTCAGGGTTAGGGTCCGGAGAGCGGGGGTCAGGCCGGACACACTTCCAAAGTTCTTACATAACACGGATGCAAAAAGACAGTGTGGTTAACCCCTTAACTGCCTGGAATCATTGACTAGACTGACAGAGCTCTCCCTGTATGAGAAATGACGCATCAGTCTAGCCAAGTGTTGCTCAGACTCCAGTCCTCAAGACCCCCCAAGAGGTCATGAGAGGAGCATATCCTATACAGAGGATGCCTGTAGCAATGTCTGCGGCACTGAGAAAACTAGATTGCCTGTGCATTTCTATGAAACTCCAGGACTGGAGTTTGGAAAACATTGGTCTGGCTGATCCAAGAAAGCCCCCGCGACTCCGAAGCCCTGGCCCAAAGCCCCCGCGACTCCAAAGCCCTGGCCCAAAGCCCCCGCGACTCCAAAGCCCTGGCCCAAAGCCCCCGCGACCCCAAAGCCCCCGCGACCCCAAAGCCCCCGCGACCCCAAAGCCCCCGTCAAACGCCACAGCATTCCAGAATAAAACCTGCACGCCCGCACTTGGCACGCCGGTACTGGATTCATGCTGCCCACGGTTTAGGCAGCTTGAAAGGTTCTTTTAAACAGGTACCTTTACATGGGCAATTATCGTGAAAAGAATTGCAAAAAACCAGCAAATTCTGTCGATCGTCGTTCCGTCTACATGTGGCCACAGACAGGGCACGGGGTGATAATTTACTCGCTAGTCGTTAGTTTGCAGATCACCTAAAAAAATGTTGTTTGTTGATGAATTATCGCCTTGTGTAAAAGGAGTGGAGCTAAAAACAAACAAACCGCCAACTTAGCAGGAGACATTGTCGTTCAGCGCGGACTTCCTACTAAACTCTAATTGGCTGCCAATGTTTATCCCCGCCCACTAAATATTCCCGGCACTCAGAAATGTACGGAAAACTGCAGCAGCGAACAAGCCAATGAATGTAGTGAAGAAGCCAATGGCCCTGGCAGCGAGCATCATTTGGGCGTCGTTACGGGTTTAGGCCAAGCAAGGCAGGCAAGGAACAGATGAACCCGTGACCGCGCATGGAGGTGTGCAGAAATAGCTGATGCATGCCCGCCAAAGAAAGCCAAGCTCCCCTACCAAGTGGGTGAACGATAATTGGGGCTGCGTAAATGTTCCTAGCAATTCGGTCATCCCTCGTGAAATTGCAGAACTACTGAACAACTATTTGGTGTAAAACCTTTCGATCATTCGATCACTAGAGGGACTTCTCCCGGCAGCCAATAATAGCCCCATATAAAAGGTGCCGTTTGCCCCATTCAGGGGTGGCGGATTTGCCAGTATAATAAATGTGAATGGTGTTTCTCAGAACCGCACCCATGTGTAGCCGATTTCTCCGCTGTGTATTTGAAAGTCTGTCGCAGATTTAATTCCTTTGCAATAGACCCGTTTTCCTGCCGCAGGTTGGGAGGGGAGGTTTTCTGCTGCGTCTGAACGCTCCCCTTTACAGCACAATACACGTGAATGAGGTTTTCACAACATGGGTTTGAGGGTACGCTGCCCACTTTCGATCTGCAGCTTAGATTCCATGCCGCTTCGCTTCAGATTTCACCGTCTGCATTACAAACCGTAAAATCCACGGTGAAACTATGGCAAATGCAGAAGGTGCCAGGCATGCTGCAAAATGCACTATGCCCACAAGACCTGGCACAGGTAAAACAGGGTGCTTAAATCTGCACCAATTCCGCCATGTCTGAAGGCCGTCTGAGAAAAGAGTGAAGCTTCAACATGATGCCGCACTGATACTTTGGGATCCCCATGAATTCCTAATAGTATTATAGGAAGAAGACCCGGTGCCATCTATGTTTCAGCAGATTCGGGTCGGCAGCTTTTGGGAATAATGGTGAGTCACACAAGTTCCCAGACGCTGTTCTATCATTTGCTTATATCCCCCGGGTCACTTCATATCTTTTGAAGTTCTTGCCCCTCTCAGAAGATCTTTCTCATTCCTCTGTCATTCGGTGCCATCAGGGCAATTTATTAACACTTCGATTCACCTTACAGCGGGGTTTTATTGTGTTGTGAAAATAGCTTATTAATGCTTTAAGATAACTTTCTGCACCGTGTGATCACAATCAAGGTATAGTTTGCTACATCTGTACGTTTGTTTTTGTTTTATGTTAAAAATGAGAAAAGGGGGTTATGAACCAATAAGGTTTCATTTTTCGTAATTAAATAACAAAAAAAAATTGTCCCTTTTTACATGCCCATGGGGGACTTGAACTTGCGATCATTTTTGCTTATACCATATGCTGCAATACTTCAGTATTGCAGTATATTGTGGTTTCACTACTAAGCCTTACCACCAACTTTTACTAGAACTCCCCCTCCAGTAGTCAATGCAGGGTAAATGTCTGTCTGGTCACAGATCAGCCAAACCAGTAATGATCGGCAGATTGTGGTCCCTCATATATTCACTAAGCCGTATAATGGACTGAAAAAAGTTCTCTTAAGTGCGGAAAATGGAAACTGTGTAGTTAGACCACTTTTTTTTGGAGGGGGTGGCGGGGGGGGTTCTAGAGTTTGCAGCATACACGTGCTGCAAAAATGGCGCCATCTTTATTCTGCAGGTCGGTGTGATTATGGCGATACCGTATAAATCTATAGTTTTCTTTGGCTGTATTCATTTAAAAATAAATATATATTTGAAAGAAAAAACAGCTTTCCCGCCTCTTCTGACCCCGTAACATTTTTATTTTCCATCGACTGGGTTGAACACGGACTCGTTTTTTTTGGGACGATGTATAGTTTCTATTGATTCAATTTCGGGGTACGTACAACTTTACTGATCACTTTTTAATATGGGGTGCGATGTCGGCATTTACAGTACGGGATAAAGCTTGATTTTAAAAGACCGCACTTTTACGAACACCACAATGCAAAGTACATATGCTTTTTTCTTCAGCTTGACTCTTAACACAATGTGATAGCGCTGCGTTCTGTGCCATCAGGGCGATTTATTAACCCTTTCCAATCCACTGTAACGTCTTCCTACATTCTGATTGAAGCTTCTACAGCTCCAATGTCAGAAGACGTCCGACAGGGTATTCTTACAGTCTATTGCCAGCCATTCCGCTGTTGGAGCTCTGGCGCAAACACACTGGCTTCAGCCAGCAGATGGCACCGTTGTAGAACAGCAAAAAGAGAAAGCCTTTTAGGAAACCCTGAATCCAAAATTGGATTGGAAAGGGTTAACACTTTGAATTACCTTACTGCGGGGTTTTGTTGTGTTGTTGTGAAAATAGCTTATTAATGCTTTTAAGATAACTTTCAAGGTAAAGTGGGGTTTTGAGCCAATATTTTTTTATTCTTTGCAATAAAAATAAAAATTGTCCCTTTTTACATGCCCATAGGGGACTTGAACTTGCGATCATTTTTGCTTATACTATATGCTGCAATACTTCAGTATTGCAGTATATTATGGTTTTACTACTAAGCCTTACCACCATCTTTTACTAGAACTCCCCCTCCAGTAGTCAATGCAGGGTAAATGTCTGTCTGGTCACAGATCAGCCAAACCAGTAATGATCGGCAGACTGTAGTCCCTCATATATATATATATAATGGGTTGTCTACGCTCAAAACTCCATTCAAAGCCCAGTTCCACAATGGGGGATAATCTGCTTAGCAGGCATTCAACTGTTGGGACCACCACCGATCAGGAGAACAGAGACCACTGGAGCTAGAGTTCATGCGCTTGGCTATCTCCAGGAGCGCCATTTCAACTACTGCTCCCGTATTGTGGGAACACGCTGGACGCTGTTCTCGGGATCGTTAGAGGACCCAGTGGTTGGAATCCCACTGATCAGCAAGTAACAGATAAAGGGGCTTCCTGCAAAAGCAAGTTAAGTGTTTGGGATAAAGGACTACCCACGACAATAGTATTAGCAGCGGTCATCATCCAGCTCCCCCCAGTGGTTAAACATAATGGCTGCGTAATAATGCGGCAGAATCAAGAAAATCTGGGCGAGGAGAGAAAACCACTTCACTAGTTAACCGATGCAGCGATGGTGGCTCACCAACCTGGAAGAGGAAGGCATCGCCGAGCGAGTTGCTGAGGCAGAACACATAGTCTTTCTTGGGATGCTCCGGCACGGACTGTACGATGCTGTTCTCCACCCACACGGCGTGCTTCGGGATACTGTTGTTGTCGATACCAGAGCGGCTGTCACTTTCATAAAAGAAGAGCGTGCACCCTAAAAACAAGAACACAAAAACGGGTGAGAATCACTGATGGCTCAGGACGGACAAGAGAGGACTTTCTGGGGCACCTCCTCCTGAGGAATCAGCACCAGCAATAAATCCATGGGGATCTGCAACCAAGACAATTGGTAAGGGTGGTGGGGGATAGGGAGCAAGAAAAGAAAGAAAAGGTGGGTGGCAGAGGAAAAGAAAAAGGGAGGGTAGAAGGAAATGGGGGGGTGAAGGAAAGGGGGTGGGGGGTGGAGGGGGGAGCTTGAAGGAAAGGGAGGAGGGAGGTAGAAGAAAGGGGGAGGGGTGGTAAAAGGAAAACCCCGCCCCCAGGTTCACTATTTTATGATCACATATCTCAAGCTCACAGAACCTCCTAATACATTTGCATTGACGAGTGGATCTGTAATATAGGACATATTGTAGGTTTAGTGGCCCTTGTGAGTCTCGGCAGTGGAGCCACTATGGGCTACATAAGTATACTGAACATGGTGACTGTTGCATACGAGAGGGGTTTTTTGCCTTCCTCTGGATCAACAAGAAGGGTGGAAACAGGCTGAACTGGATGGACATTGTCTTCCTTCAGCCTAACTCACTATGTTACTATGTATGTTACCATGATAACCATATGAGCCTCCATACAACACTTGGGACCCCCGGGTCATCATCCTCGGCCCTTCTCACGCCTCTAGTTGCTGCTCTGGGGAGAAAAGTCAAAGTGAGTTGATCCAATGAAGGGAATTTTGGCAGGACCTGAGCTAATCAGAGGAGACCGGCCCACGGAGACGACTCCCGGGGGCTCCATCCGGCTTGTGCCGCACTCTAGTGAAGTGGAAGAGGAGGTCGTGGAGCTCCAGCAGCAACATCACAAACCCATCCGGGAACCAATATGGCCACCATTACAACCCCTCCCCCCTGCCAACGACAGAGCGGGCGCGGATTGCTTTTCTGGCCTCCAGACTGAACAAAGATGCACAAAATGTATTAAGAGGTGTCCACCTCCTAAATGTTGGCGCATCTTCCTTCAGCGTAATGCTGCTAATGACGAGCTGTGTGAAATCTGATTAATACACACATTTGGTAGATTGGCTGCAGACTGTCGGATGGGAGGACTCGCTCATCATAGAGCTGTACGGTCCCAGCCCGCTGATCCCACCCGAAAACCAGGGGGAAACCAGAGCACAATATGTGACCGCTCCCCATGATGTAAAGCAGACTGCGTCCAGAGGTGAACGCCAAGATGTGGAACGACCCCTTTACAGATGAAGTCCAGATGTCCAGTGCGGGAGTAATATAGGGACAGCAGACACATGGCTATATAAAAGGGAGGACTGAGATATTTACATATGTGGTTCACAAACTATACAAGCAGCCATAGCAAGAACCAAGTGACAAAGATGTGGCAACTATAGACCCAGAGGCCGAGCACGCCACAGACAGAAGCGGCGACCCAGAGGCCAAGCGCGCCACAGACAAAGGGCGGCCCAGAGGCCGAGCACGCCACAGACAGAAGTGGCGACCAAGAGGCCAAGCGCGCCACAGACAAAGGGCAGCAGAGAGGCCGAGCGCGCCACAGACAAAGGGCAGCCCAGAGGCCGAGCGCGCCACAGACAAAGGGCGGCCCAGAGGCGGAGCACACCACAGACAGAAGTGGCGACCGGAACGCCGAGCGCGCCACAGACACAAAGGGCGAGACAGAGGCCGAGCGCGCCACAGACAAGTGGCGAGCCAGAGGCCGAGCGCGCCACAGGCAAAGGGCGAGCCAGAGGCCGAGCGTACCACAGACAAAGGGCGCCACAGACACAAAGGGCGAGCGCGCCACAGGCACAAAGGGTGAGCCAGAGGGCGAGAGGGCCACAGGCACAAAGGGCGAGCGCGCCACAGGCACAAAGGGCGAGCGCGCCACAGGCACAAAGGGCGAGCGCGCTACAGGCACAAAGGGCGACCCAGAGGCCGAGCGCGCCACAGGCAAAGGGCGACCCAGAGGCCGAGCGAACCACAGACGAAGGGCGCCACAGACACAAAGGGCGAGCGCGCCACAGGCACAAAGGGCGAGCCAGAGGGCGAGCGGGCCACAGGCACAAAGGGCGAGCCAGGGGGCGAGCGCGCCACAGGCACAAAGGGCGAGCGCGCTACAGGCACAAAGGGCGACCCAGAGGCCGAGCGCGCCACAGGCAAAAAGGGCGAGCGCGCCACAGGCACAAAGGGCGACCCAGAGGCCGAGTAACCAATAGGAGATACAGAAGTGTGCCAAAAAATTGCATCACATGCTCCCCTCAGTGCTTGATTCTGAAAACAGCAAAAAATTTAAAAAAAACCTTCTGTGAACTGCTGTAAAGGTTTTTTTTAAATAAATGTAAACATTCATGGAGGTTTTCAGCACCAAAAACTGAAGCGGAGCATGTGAGGCAATATGTCTGCACTCCTCTGTAGATACAGAAGATACTGGTCAGAACAGTTTTAGATCACACTACCTCTCACCTCCAGGTAAAGCGATTGCATAAGACTTAAAAAAGAAATATGGCTGCTTTTTTCAAAAAACTATTTATCAACAGACCACATTATGTGATGCGGTCCTGCCCCATTTTCCTGAATGACTATGAACTGCAGTACCAGGCAAGGCCCATGGACTTTCCACAACAAACAGCAGGGGGATGGTGGGGGTACAGCGCCGGGTACCTGCGGCAGAGGGCGGGTCGGTACTTCTCTTTTTGTTATTTTAGCATAGATGGACGGAAATGGACAACCCCTATAAATCTGCTTCTATATCATCACACTGCAAATCCAGATGAGTTGGAGTCCGGTTGCTATGAAACACTGCCTAGCAACCAGTCTTTTGAACAGGGCTGTCAGGCAACATGTCACTATTAACTAGTCTGTCTAGGGAGAGTAGCAATTAAAGGGATGTTCAGGGGGCAGTTAAAAATAGCATTGGTATCATTGAGGCGAGTGATTGGCCATAGCAGTCACGCCCTGAAAGTGGGAGGCGGCCAGAGGGAACCGTTGCAGCGGTGGAATGGAGCACCTGGACATCGGGAAGGCCAGGAGAAGTTACTTTGTTACTTTAATGCCAGCCATGCTTTTCGGCTATTCCCTTCCCCCCCCCCCCCCCCCGCTCCCGGCCAAGGGCCAACTGTTAGAGACTGGAGCATTCTGATGGCAGAGAAGGGGCACTAAAGTTCGTTAAAGGAGATGTCTCGAGGAAGCAGTGATTATTTTTTTTTGCCCAGTCCCCCTAATTAAACATACATTACTAATTACCCCTGTAAATGACTTTCCTAGCTGGTTCGTACTTACCGTTCCAGCGTTTCAGCAACTTATAAAAGTTTCCCCAAGATGGCCGCCGGCTCTTTCCCCGTCGCTCGCTGCAGCCCGACGTGCGCGCTCCCGAGACGCTGCCAGCTGTGTCTCCATGGCAACCGGACGCCCCGCAGCCGCCGACCAGACGCCCCGCAGCCGCCGACCAGACGCCCCGCAGCCGCCGACCAGACGCCCCGCAGCCGCCGACCAGACGCCCCGCAGCCGCCGACCAGACGCCCCGCAGCCGCCGACCAGTCACCCACCGCCAGGCAGCAGGTAACCGGCGCTAGCCCCCGGCTCCCCAGCGCTAGACCCTCAGCCCAGCGCTAGGTTCCGGAGCCCAGCGCTAGGTTCCGGAGCCCAGCGCTAGGTTCCGGAGCCCAGCGCTAGGTTCCGGAGCCCAGCGCTAGGTTCCGGAGCCCAGCGCTAGGTTCCGGAGCCCAGCGCTAGGTTCCGGAGCCCAGCGCTAGGTTCCGGAGCCCAGGTGAAGGCCCCGGAGCCCAGCGCTGGGCTCCGGGGCCTTCACCTGTCAGTGAACATCACCCCCGACCCATCACTTACCCCCCTGGCCCAGCGCTAGTTCCCCCGGCCTAGCGACAGCCCCCCCCCCCCCCCATCGCAGCGACAGCCCCCCCCGGCGCAGCGACAGCCCCCCCCATCGCAGCGACAGCCCCCCCCCCCCCCCCCCCGGCGCAGCGGCAGCCCCCCCGGCCCATCACTTACCTGGACGGCAGGACAGCTGGGCGGCTTCTCCGGACGCCCCGCAGCCGCCGACCAGACGCCCCGCAGCCGCCGACCAGACGCCCCGCAGCCGCCGACCAGACGCCCCGCAGCCGCCGACCAGTCACCCACCGCCAGGCAGCAGGTAACCGGCGCTAGCCCCCGGCTCCCCAGCGCTAGACCCTCAGCCCAGCGCTAGGTTCCGGAGCCCAGCGCTAGGTTCCGGAGCCCAGCGCTAGGTTCCGGAGCCCAGCGCTAGGTTCCGGAGCCCAGCGCTAGGTTCCGGAGCCCAGCGCTAGGTTCCGGAGCCCAGCGCTAGGTTCCGGAGCCCAGGTGAAGGCCCCGGAGCCCAGCGCTGGGCTCCGGGGCCTTCACCTGTCAGTGAACATCACCCCCGACCCATCACTTACCCCCCTGGCCCAGCGCTAGTTCCCCCGGCCTAGCGACAGCCCCCCCCCCCCCCCATCGCAGCGACAGCCCCCCCCGGCGCAGCGACAGCCCCCCCCATCGCAGCGACAGCCCCCCCCCCCCCCCCCCCGGCGCAGCGGCAGCCCCCCCGGCCCATCACTTACCTGGACGGCAGGACAGCTGGGCGGCTTCTCCGGACAGCTGGGCGGCTCTGCACCTTCCTCTAACAGAGGATGGTACAGAATGGCCGCTCCAGCGCGCTCCCGAGCAGTGACAGCTCATCTGCGCATGCGCAGAAGAGCTGTAGCGGGGAGCACACTGAAGCGGCTCGTGCTGAAAGGAGAAGACCGGACTGCGCAAGCGCGTCTAAAAAAGCAAGCTGCCAGCGAATTTAGACGGAACCATGGAGACGAGGACGCTAGCAACGGAGCAGGTAAGTGAATAACTTCTGTATGGCTCATAATTAATGCACAATGTACATTACAAAGTGCATTAATATGGCCATACAGAAGTGTATAACCCCACTTGGTTTCGCGAGACCACCCCTTTAAGTCTTAACAAGCGGGTTCCTCTGTTACAAATTTAAAAATAGGTGGAAAACCTCCAAGCTGGACGGGATTAGTAAAATACCAGATGACCTGCTGCGGTCTTGTGCCGAAGCATTGACAACGGTAACGTTTATGGTTCCTCCTACCTTTTAAAGAGACCCAGTAATGCTTCCACTTCCTGCGGGTGGCGGACTCCACCTTCTTATTTTTCTTGTGCACCAGGAAGTTTTTGACGGCCAGCGCCCCAGCTTTGCGCACAGTTCCTTGGGCCGCGGTCCGGAGGATGTCAGACTGGCCGGGGGAGCTTAAGGTGCCGCTGCTTTGTTCGTCACTCAGTGCTGAATTGGCCTCCTCCAAGTTCTCCCTGCTGGAGCTGCTCATCTCCAGCTCTCGGCGGAAGTTCTCGTAGACCCCCTGGCGGAGGACATCTCCTGAGCTGCTGCCGCTGTCGCTTCCAATGAAGGCTCGGCTTGCGGTAGGCGAGTAACTGGATGCGGTGGCATTCGAACGTCTTGACATAAAGTCCGTGTCGGTAGTGGCTGCATCGATGCCGCTGTCTGTAAACTCACTTCCTTCACCGCCGGTGTTGACATCCTACAAAATGCAACAAATCGTAGACATCAAGGTTATGTTATATGGCCCTCAAACAGGAAAGTCGGGAAGAAACCGTTCAAGTTTGCAAGGATTTCAGTCCAAAATTAAAATATCTGGTCTATCGAATTGGCAACAAAAAAGTCAAGTACTCGTCCACTTTGGACAGTCTCTTTTAAGCTAAATAAGCTGATCAGGTTGTATTCCATAACTAGAATACCACAATGAAAATCTGGTGTTAAAGGGGTTGTCCAGTTGTAAAACTACTGATGAGCTAGTCTTAGGATAGGTCCTCAATAGTAGATCAGCGAGGCTCTGTCATCCAGGGTCTCCTGCCAATTAACTTTTCACTGGGCAGGTGTACTCTCACATTGAGCTGATTTCGGCAGGAACCCGACAGCTCTGTTCCTACTGCAGTGGCCAGACTTGGTCTTGCAGGTTACATTTCCATTCATTTCAATGAGAACTTGGCCTGCAATACCAAGCCTTGCCACTGCAATAAGAACGGAGCTATCCACTTCCTGCAGAAATCAGCTCAGTGCATTAGCACACTGGCCCAGTGAACAGTTAATTGGCAGGGGTCCCGGTTGATGGCCATCTGATGATCTACTATAGATGATCTGTCCTGAGTATAGGCAATCAATAGTTTACAACTGGACAACCTCTTTAGAAATTTCCCCTGCAGCACCTTCCCAGGCAAAATGAAGCATTACATGATGGCCGAAGAAGTAGAGAAAGACACGCCCTTTGTGGAGACACAGTACGTTAACCAGGAATGCCTTAAAAGAGTTTGTTCAGTTTAGAAAATCCCCATCCACACACCCTAAAGTACAGATCTGGACCTCGCTCGGGTCAGGATCCTCATTTCTTAACCAGAAGTAACGAGCGCTTACAAAAACTCACCTCTCCTCCTGGAGGACCTGTCCTGTCTTACATTACATGGGCAACCCACTGTTTCCAAAGGGAATTGTGTAATGCTTAGTTTCCCCTGTGGCGGTGCTGTAGGGAAACTGAAATCTTCAACTGGCCATAGATAGGAGGTAATGATCACCCAAAATAGCCGATTTGGGCCATTTCGAGTGCCCACTGTTTGAAAAAGTATTGCAAATAATCATTTGTCACAGACTACGGCAGATTATAGTCCACCAGACTGATCGTGTTGAAAAATTGTAGCTGACTGACTGAAATAGGAAGTGTGTGGCAGGATCTGCCGGAAGCACGGCCATGGAAAATGGTGGCCCTATGGATGGAAAAAGCAGGCACGTTTTTCTAACCAAGGACAACCTCTTCACTGTACGGCCAGCAGTAAAAGGGTCGTCTGACTACCCCAAAGATTGGAGGAAGTGGAAGATCACAATGTGGATAAATACATACATTAAAAAAATTATCTCTCATAGAATGGTAGAGTTGGAGGGGACCTCCGGGGTCATCGGGTCCAACCCCCTGCTCAGTGCAGGATTCACTAAATCATCCCAGAACAGATACTTGTTCAGCCTTTGTTTTAACCCTCCCACTGAAGGAGAACTCCCCACCTCCTGTGGTAACCTGTTCCACTCATTGATCCCCCTCACTGTCTAATATCTAATGTGTCTCCTCCCTTTCAGTTTCATCCCATTGCTTCTAGTCTTTCCTTGTACAGATGAGAATAGGGCTGATCCCTCTGCACTGTGACAGCCCTTCAGATATTTGTAGGCAGCTATTAAGTCTCCTCTCAGCCTTCTCTTCTGCTAAACATTCCCAGATCCTTTAACCGTTCCTCATAGGACATGATTTGCAGACCGCTCACCATCTTGGTAACTCTTCTCTGAACTTGCTCCAGTTTGTCTATGTCTTTTTAAAAGTGGGGTGGCCAGAACTGGACCCAGTATTCCAGATGAGGTCTGACTAAGCAAGAGTAGAGGGGATAATGACCTCACGTGATCTAGACTCTGTGCTTCTCTTAATACATCCCACAATTGTGTTTGCCTTTTTGGCTGCTACATCACATTGTTGACTCATGTTCAGTCTATGATCTATTAGTATACCCAAGTCTTCTTCACATGTGCTGCTGCTTAACCCAATTCCTCCCATTCTGTATGTGCTTTTTTCATTTTTCTTGCCCAGATGTAGGACTTTGCATTTCTCCTTGTTAAATACAATTCTGTAAGTCGCCTCCCACTGTTCAAGCTTTTCTAGATCTTTCTGAATCCTGTCTCTCTCTCTCTTCCCTAGTGTTAGCTATCCCTCCTAGCTTTGTGTCGTCGGCAAATTTGATCAGTTTCCCATCAATTCCCTTCTCCAGATCATTTATAAATAAATATCGGCTGCAGTGGTGACGCGAGTTGTTTACATGCATGACCACAGCAGCCGATGGACGGCCGGCAACGACGTCATCCGTGACATCCCGTAAACCTGCATTAGGGCTTCTATATTAGTAGCCAACGTGACAGGTTTGCGGGACGTCCCCAATCAGATGTGGCGTCAGACTGCCAAAGTGGTGGTCTGGCAGCACGGGGAGTATATTACTTTTATATATATTTTTCGGCACGGGGACTCAAAACTATATAAAAGTAATAACTCTGAAAACCACTTTAATGTTTCCCAAAAAGACTAAGTGAAAACGTTCATATTTTTCCCGTACAGATAATAAATAATTCTTACTCCTACTGATTATGCAAAAAGTACAGAAAACGTAAGTCTGAGGTAATGGGTGAATGACAGGCATCATCTCGTGGCCTGCGGTGCTTTAGTCAGTGCCAGCCCCCTGCGGTGAACATGGCGCCTTGGCAGCGAAAGCATCCTTGTCACATTGTGTATTTAATTATTCACTAAATGCAGATGGGGAATAGAGAGCGTGGCAGCGTTGTGATGCCCGCGGCAACATCTGCATCCCGAGACTCGTCCCAGTAAGTGCCAATTCCACAACACCGACACCAATGCAGTAAATAAGGTTCTATTCTGAATATACCGCCATCATATTCCATAAACCGAGCGGCACGGATATTTACAGGACGCGTTTCATATGAAAAACCTCCTAGAGTTGTTAAATAAGGTATCCCATAAGAACGGCCCATTTATCGTCGCCCGAGCCTCCTGCTTATAACTCCCCCAGCGCAGTCGGATACCGGCGCCCCGCTAGCAGGCAAATAAACTCACACGGTAATTAAAACTATTTGTTAAATGGAACCTCCAGCCGTTAACGTGTTCTATAGAAGCCGATACCTTTAATTAAATCTGACTAACCGATTGTATGATCTTATAGGGATTGTACCAACAGTGCGAGTTATTCCCGTCCGCAGGATATGCAGGGGATGGGGGATAACTTGCTGATCGGTGACCCCGCCCCCCGCAAGCTACAGAATGGGACTCCTCTGTCCCGCTGTCCTGTCACTGTGTGGTCACTTCTCCCCCCCGCAGTGCCATCCTTTTGATTGGATTGCTGGCCACATATGGGCAGTCCATTCATTTCAATGGGGCTGCCGGGTAAAAGCTGAATGAGCGCCGCTCTGGGACTCGGCCGTCCCATTGAGAGTGAATGCAGCACTGGTGCGCTTGTGCGACCAGCACTCCCACTCATTCTTCGCCCGATTGCAGGGGTCACAGTAACCCCACAGTGAGGAGGACGGGGACACAGGAATCCGCTTCTCAACATCAACGGGGGTCTCAACGGTGAGACCCCTAACAGTCAGAGGATAATTTGTAATTTTGATTAAATTTAATGTTATTCTCAGTTTCCAGTATTAAAAGGTCTCGTTTTCTGCTTTGAACAATCACTACCTGTTAGAAGGGTCCCATCCCAATAAGCGAATCACAAAGTGTTCAGCTGTAATCTGTGGGGAAACATGGGAGGAAGTGTTCAATTTCCCTACAGCGCCTCCACAGGCAAAAATTAGGATTACACAGAGCCAATTCGTATTTGCATTTCTGTGTAATGCAGGATAACTCGGGTCCTCTGGCATGAAAGATGCTCTTTAATACAGCTCTCCACTCTAGCCAAGAGAGGGGGATCCTGAACAGAGGACCCCACCCCTTCCATTAAATGGATGCGTCATTAAAAAATTACCTATTAAAAACACATTTTTCGATTTTTTTTTACAACAATTTTCAATGTCACAATCTCTAGTTAAAAAAAAATAAATCCTGAAATCCTGCAGTTCTCACACTGACCAAAATAGTCTGACACCTCCGGATCTCTAGAGGAAACTTCTCAGCGGTCATCTCATTATCATCACAGGCAGGATTACACTGAGATGTAACAACTTTATATAAATAAGGGAGATGGAATAAATCCTCCACAGCGCCACCTATTGAAAGGCAGCATTCCTTCAAGTCAAAGTCAGACTTTTTATACAAGCCTTGTTACAATGACTGGGAATTAAAAGCAAAGCCAGACCCCATGTACATACAGCTGTTTCCGGGTTCTTGCCCTTCATCGGTGTACAGTAGGAGTCTGGCTTTCTCCCTAAGGAGAAAAGAGCGTTTCGAACTTAACGTAAAAAACACAGGATCCACCATTCACAATACGTGATGGTTACAGCTCACCTCCTCCCCCTTCCTTGCACACTGACCACAAAGCCTAATAGTCAGACACTTCTTGTTCTGTAGAGGAAACTTCCCAGCCATCTCATTATTATTATAGGCAGGATTACACTGAGAAGTGTAATCTATAGATGACACAAATCCCACCATTCACAATAGGTGATGTCACAGCTCACCTCCTCTCCCTGCCTGCACATAGTCCCACAACACTCTCCCACAGAAGAGATACTTTCTATGCATTGTGTCTGTGGTTCACGAGGCTGCTGTAAGGCATCTGTACACGCCGTTAGCAGCTCAGACAAGATAGCTTTCCCCAATGCCATGTGCAAACCATCCCCATCCCTGCACAGGTCACTGAGCATGCCCACAACACTCTCCCATACAGGTCATGTGTCAGCTCCTGCCCACTGTGAAAATAACCCATGAGGCTGCTGTAAAGTCTAATCACAAAACAGTTCATAGCCATGTTTTTGGGAGATGGAGACCATCCGGTGTGTGCGGTGCCGCCACGTCTAGGGAGACCTCTAAACTGACAGAATGTGGACAAGGAAGCCTTGTAGGAGCTGTAAAGACATCGAACACATAGTCTGCCCTCGCTCAGGGGGTCCCACAGGTCATTGAAACATCCATTAGAACCTTCTGTAGGGAACGGCACGTGAAGGGTTACCATGAACGAGCGGCTGCACACATCACAGCAGTGACTGCACAGCGGCGCCTGCGATGGGGCTTGGAACGTTGGACTGTAAGTGAGTGGAAGCAAGTGTTGTGGACAGATCAATCACAGGATACCATCTTCCCATGGGATGTAGTCACTTGGGTGTGGCGGTTGCCTGTAGAGCGGTTTCAACGTGACGGCATCGTCCCAACATTGAGGTTCGGAGGAGGTTCCGTTATGTTGTGGGGGTGTTTCTGCTGGGAAGGACCGTTGGTTATAGTGAAGTCAGCCCTCAACACCAATGGGTACAGAGACATCCCGGACAATGTGGCATCACCTCCCCTGTGGTAACACTATGTTACAACTCCGTGTCTCCACCAACATGACCGAGCGCCATGTCATACGGTATGTAGGTGGAGGAGCAGGACGTTTACAATCTACATTGCCAGTCCAAAGTCTGAATCTCAATCCCATTGAGCGCCTTGGGACAAACGTGACCGCCGTATCCGTGTACCTTAACAAATTTATCACCCCCTGCATCACTATCTGAAGCTCCTCGAGCAATGGAGGCAAATCCCTCCACACATCCATGGGAATTTGGTGGAAGGCGGCCGGGGGGGGGGGGGGGGGGGGGGGGGGCGTAGTCATGGAGGCCAAAGGTGGCCCAACACTGGATGGGAAAAGGTGAATGAAAGTCGAATGTCATCACCTTCTTTGTGTGTCCCAGTATATATATATATATATATATATATATATATATATATATATATATATATATATATATATATATATATATATATATATATATATATATATATATATATATCATCTTACTCCAGCAAACTGCTTCTACAGATGGGCATTAAACTGTTCGTCTTCCGTAAACATTCCCTTATAAGTTCTATAAGGTGTTAAAAGTACATCAGAACGTATTTTAAAGGGGTTTTCCTCACATCCACTCTGTCCTTCCTGATTGCTGCTGAGCAGGACATGTGACTGCTGCAGCCAATCACTGGCCACAGCAGTGACCTTCCATAACCAGTGATTGGCTGCAGAAGTCACATGTCCTGGTCAGCAGCAATCAGGAAGTGCAGAGTGGTTGTGGAGCCATTACAAGTTGGGGGAAAACCCCTTTAAGCCTGGTCCTTCTTCAGAGTCTCAACAGATAGGAGTTTTGTATAAACCAAGCACATTCCAGCAGCGTCACGCGTGTGGGACCTTACATAACATGTGCAGGAATCTACTTGTATAAAGGGCGAGATGACACCCTGTTCTTGGCGATACAACCCGAGGTTCGCCTATAGCAGGCATGTAGAACAGGTGAGCCGGAGCGCTCTCACACATCTTATACAATCTGCTTGGTTCATTTTCATTTCATTGCAGCTATTAAACCTCCTGACGTTCTATCAGATTAAGGAATGTCGGCGACCCGGGGGATTAACCCTTTAATTAAAATGTACATATTAAGGAGGATACTTTGTGCCAGACATGTTTTCTATATACATTTTCCACAGTTTGTCCCATTTTCCTCGTTCTCCGATGTGACCCGCGGACCGTAGGATGATGCGTAAATCCCCGCGAGTCGGATCTATTGGAGGGACAGGGGTTACAGCCGTCCATAAGAGTTGTGATCAGCCCTGGGAGTAATTACTGTCACTACTTAGAGATTCATCCCGATTGCACTTGCCTGCCGAGGCTCCTGAATTCTGGCCTCACAATTTCCATAATCCCTTTTTGAAGTTTCTAATCCTCTTCTTCTTCCCTGCAGTTTAACGTCTCCTGCGATTCCCGGTGGACTTCGCACAACGCTGCGTCCCGCGGACGACTTACCCCGGAGTAGTAACACGCCGTCCTTGTTGATGGTAACTATTCTGTGTTAATGGGGCCGACCTGAGCTACGTGCAAAACACACGCGGCTGAACAGTTCGCCGGCCGCGAGCTTGTAGGGGGCACAAGGCCGGTGGAGGCTGGGAGTGATCGCCCCCGGTAGGTCCGCCCGGCCAGATGATAGTCCTCCTTATCGCCTCCCCTTCCCTGATATTTTGAGGCGACACCGTCAGCGCCCCCACAACACAATCACTTAGTTATGCTACTGTATTTAGGTTATGAATTTGGTTCTGGTGTCACCTTTATGTACTGTTTGGTTCTGGTATTGCATCTATGTTGATTGGTTCACGTTGTTTATGTACGGAGCTTGGCTCTGGCACTGCATTTATATTATGAGCTTGGCTCTGGCACTGCATTTATATTATGAGCTTGGCTCTGGCACTGCATTTATATTATGAGCTTGGCTCTGGCACTGTATTTATATTATGAGCTTGGCTCTGGCACTGTATACATATTATGAGCTTGGCTCTGGCACTGTATACATTCACTGAGCCATTTTGGTGTGGATATGTTGCTATCTTGATGCTTTTTGTACAAGCAGAATACAAGCTGCCAATCAGGGAAGGGACACAAAAAATACGCATGGGGTGCAATGTAACCTAAAGCCAGCACCAAGTGGGGCAGATTTCATAAATCTACAATTAAAATACCCTTTTAGGAACTTGGCAGAGGAAAGGGTGCTTCCTCCCATCACCATCCGACACCTCCACCCACATTGGCTGGCTTCACACCAGCATTCCACAGTTCTGCTTTCACACACGGGAACGGGAAAGCAAATTGCCTGATCCGACCCGACGAGACGGCTCCCACTGACTACAATGGGGTTCATCACACTGTCCTCATGCCCGCTGGCATTTTCTTTTTTTGTCTGGCAGCTTATGCCATAAGTGCACTGGAGTCTCCGAATGTCATAGATGTTCTGAAGTCCCAGCGGAAAAAAGGGAGTTCACCCGACGTTCAGCCGTATTCTCCGCCCGTGTATTTCAGGGCCCCGGTCCATGGAGTTCTAGTCTAGGAGGCTGCATACAATCCGATGGTATATCAGGGGGGATTACTGCAGGCCCCATTCCTGGAAGTATCATGGAAGAGAATAGGACATGCAACGTCTGTCCCCACCGACCGGACAGACAAGTGCCCGTCCCCAGTCCAATATAAGTTGTGCCCGAGATTCTCATGTGGAACTCGCATACAACCGTCTGAAGGCGACCCAATGTGCATGATAGAAGCCTGAGAGTTCAGTAATATGGGGCGATTACTGCCCCAATCATCACTGGAAACAGTAAACTTGGGCAATAGCAGTCCTGTGTGCCCGCTGACATGGCACTGAGCGACATATCGATCAACGGCTGCCTGCTTGCAGTAAGTGGAGGTGGGCGGGCAGACGGGGCGATCTCCAGCCCGCTCTGCCTCTACTCTTCGAAGGACTGTCGCTCCGGAGTGAAGGCACCGGCAGGAAAGCCCGTGGGGCGGCTGTAGAGCGCTTCTATGCCCGGCAGCGGACCCGTGTTAAGGTACCTTACAGGGGCTGGAACAAGATCACACGTTATGTCCCATCAACAGGATAGGTGGGCTTCTCACCACAGACACCTCCACTGATCTGGAGACCGGGGGTCCCGTGCCCCCATCCTCCTCATCGTGAGAAGGCGACTGCATGGAGCGCCGCGGTGTACCTTTGGGGTGCAGGGCAGCCCGCTGGTTTCACATCTGGTGACATGAAGAGGTTGCCATCCTGCTTGGTGCACTTCTTGGAGATACTTCTTTGCTACCTGAACTTTCTCCATCACTCACGCTTGCGGCTACTTCTAAGGCTTTCCGACATCACGAGTAATTGAAGGGGTTATCCAGTTGTAAACTACTGTTGGCCCATTTCCAGGATAGGTTGTGAATATACTGGTGGGGGGCGCTGCGTGGGACCTCCGCTGATCAGCTGTTCTCTGGCCTGCTGCGCTTGTGCATCGAGCCAATTTGTGCAGGAAGCAGACAGCTCCGGTTTCACTGCAGTGGCCAAGCTTTTTATTGCAGACACTGAAGTGAGTGGGAACCTTGCTTGCAATACCACGCTTGACCACTGCACAGAGAATGGAGCTGTCTGCTTCTTGCAGAAATCAGCTCAGTGCATAAGGCCCAGAGAACAGCTGTTTGGTGGGGGTCCTGGACAATGGACCCTCACCGATCTACTATTGATTACCTATACAGAGAAACAGTCTTCAACACTTTACAACTGGACAATCCCTTTAACACGCATAGTCTCTCCTTATCGGCCTCTTTGTTGCCCTGAGTCTCATTCATCACACAGAGGATCAAATAGTCCTTCTAGATTAACATATGAAGGGAGAGGATTTAGGACAGTAAGGAACCGCGCTCTGTGCAGTAACTTGTAGATGGGGTGAGGGGGCAGGAGGGGCAGATGGGCCATAGGCACAATGGACAGGACACTGACCTCTATATCAAAGACCATTGAGGACATGTGATCTATGCAGGGAGGGGAGGAGGTGAGCTGTGACTATTGTGAATGATGGATCCTGTGTTATCTGTATATAGATGTTACCTCTCAGTGTAATCCTGCCTGTGATGATCATGAGACGACGGCTGAGAAGTTCTTTCTACAGAACAGGAAGTGTCAGACTTATTAGGCCTAGTGGTCGGTGTGAGAACTGCAGGATTTTAGGATTTTAGTTTAATTATAGATTGAAAATAAATTATATATTAACCCTTTAGCATCCCAGGACTTCTATGTATGTCCTAGTTAAGCGGGGTTAATAAGGCACAGACTCTGAAGCCCGGCCTGCACCATGTTCCCGTTCTCAGGCACTCGCCGCCTCCAATGGGTAAATCTCAGCTCCGGCCGCGGCGTATCTCTACGGGTTTTATGTATTCTCAGAACCGGTCGTACTGGTTTAGTGAAGCCGAAGAGCCGCGATGGAGGATAAAAGCCCTCAGAATATCCCAAGACTCTCAAACGTCACAAATGTGTTCTTGATATTCCGGAAGTAGCAGCATTAACCCCTTGTGCCTCAGGGCTCATTCATACATTTGAGCGTGCAATACGTAGTGGACAGAACCGACTGGTCTCATACGGGTTCGGTCACGTGCGTTTTGTTTTGCACATGCATTTCAGTTGCACAAAAACCCCTTGCAGCGTGTCCGGTCTTGGTGCGAACTCTAAACTTAAATTGGCCACTGAAATCAAGAAGGAGCATGCTTGCATGTTTTGGGGTTTTTTTTTGCGAAGACGCATGGCAAAATGTGCAAAAAGCTACAGTCAAATATGCACAGACATGCGCAAAAAAAGCAACAATAATTGCGTATGGGCTGCGGGTCGGATGTCTCCATTGACATCATTGGAGGCTGTCTGCGCAGATTCCGCGGCAAAATAGAGTATGCTGCGATTTTTCGTCCACTCACTGAATACGCAATTTGTATCCACAAATGTTAAGGAAAAACCAACAACGCATGCCTTTTAATGCCAGTATTTTACCGTGGATCGTCCGCACGGATGGCAATTGCAAAATCCGCCCATGTAAGCCCGGCCTTATGGTGCCGTTAGGCACAGTGACAGGGAGTCGGTAGAGAGATCAGTTGGCATAGCGAGCGTCCAGCCAACAACTATGTAATGTGTGCGGCCAGTGTACCAGGCGCTAAACATCTGGGCGCCAATAGATGTGGATCCGCAGGTCAGAATACAGTCGTACAGAGGATCGGCGACTGTTTACGCCTGTTGCAAAACATCCTAGAACTTCAGAAAACCAAAGACGAACTCCAGAAGCAGAGTATCGGGGAAACCACATGACAGAAGAGACTACGAGCTGCCCCCTATGGGGCTCCGTAATCACAACACCCAGGGGGGCTGTATGGACTTGTGTGACCGATCCATCTAGAAACATTTATCCGATGACACAAAACCAACTACAAGACCGTCCGCCGCCGGCCCTCTGCAGCCCCTCTAAACTACATCTCTGACTTAAAGCCTAGCTATCTATATAAGAAGAGAGTTAGGAGAAAGGATGTAGTTTCTGGCAGCCCCCCCAACAAGCCGGTGGGGGCCGCATCCTCCCTGCTAACCACCTTCCGAGGTGTGTGTGACCGCGGGGCGCGGTGCTACCGGCACAGCAGATCTTCATTTCCTGACAATGTGCAAAAACAGCAGAAATGAAACCTACAAGCTTCACCTGAACGGCAGCGCAGAGCTGCCCGTAGGTCCTCACTGGCCCACCTAGTTTCCTCACCAGCCCACCTGCTGTCCTCGCCGGCCCGCAGGTCCTCACCAGCCCACCTGCTGTCCTCGCCGCCCCGCAGGTCCTCGCCGGCCCACCTGGCTTCCTCGCCGCCCCTCGCCGGCCCACCTGGCTTCCTCGCCGCCCCGCAGGTCCTCGCCGGCCCACCTGGCTTCCTCGCCGCCCCTCGCCGGCCCACCTGGCTTCCTCGCCGCCCCGCAGGTCCTCGCCGGCCCACCTGGCTTCCTCGCCGCCCCGCAGGTCCTCGCCGGCCCACCTGGCTTCCTCGCCGCCCCTCGCCGGCCCACCTGGCTTCCTCGCCGCCCCGCAGGTCCTCGCCGGCCCACCTGGCTTCCTCGCCGCCCCGCAGGTCCTCACCGGCCCACCTGGCTTCCTCGCCGCCCCTCGCCGGCCCACCTGGCTTCCTCGCCGCCCCGCAGGTCCTCGCCGGCCCACCTGGCTTCCTCGCCGCCCCGCAGGTCCTCGCCGGCCCACCTGGCTTCCTCGCCGCCCCGCAGGTCCTCGCCGGCCCACCTGGCTTCCTCGCCGCCCCGCAGGTCCTCGCCAGCTCACCTGGCTTCCTCGCCGCCCCGCAGGTCCTCGCCAGCTCACCTGGCTTCCCTGCCGGCCAACCTGGCTTCCTCGCCGCCCCGCAGGTCCTCGCCGCCCCACCTGGTTTTCATCCTTGTCAGTCCCTTATGCAGTGTAAAGTCTGACCGGGACGAATCCAGCTCCGGAGTCATATTAACCCAACGCCAAACCTCCTCCAGTCGCTCTATACATTCCGGTCGGACAGTCACCTGATTCTGTGCCGGCTGACTACCAACATGGCTGCCAATGCAGCTCTCAAAGGGGTTATCACCCAGCTTTCCAGGATTCCTGAGAGGTAAACCCGCCTCACCATGAAGTCACACACAGCAAACCTGAACCTCTTAGCATCCTGGAAAAACTGGGTGACAACGCAGGAGCCGACGGGGATTGTGTCACACACCGTATCGCAGGTAAATAAAGCCTCCCACTGCTCAGGCAGGCATACGCGAATGGCCATTTATGTTAATGAGCGAGCGGAGATTGGCGATTATGCCTGCGCAATACTAAATTCTATTTCCACTACCAGTCAAAGGTTTTAGCGCACTTCAATTTTTCCAGTTACTTTTTACATTAACAGTTCAGGTCCAGCAAATAACGTGAAACGGCTCAAAGGTTTAAAAGTTAGTTAAAAACATGAAGTTTTAACCTGAAAACACAAAAATCTGCTGAATTTATAATTTTAACTAAATGACTTATTTCAGGGAACACATGAAGGACGGCCGCTCGCAGCACAAAGTAAATTATGGTTTGAAATTGGACACAAACTGTTCCTACAGGAGTCTCAACTTTTGTAGATGACTTCCAAACCCTCCTATTCTACATAACCAGTGTTTGAACAGACTGCTTTACCCCCTCCGGGGCAGGATCGGGACAGTTTAGTTCTTCAGGACGGAGCACATGGCTATCATAAGGGCAAGAAATTAAAGATGACAGCCAAGTATAACCCTAAGGCCTCCTTCGTCCGGGCGCTTTCAGCACCTAATCGCGGTATACCGCTCTCATAGTTTTCAATGGGAGCCGCTCAGACAGCCGCTCGATCACAGCGCTTTTCAGCGCCACGACTTCCAAGCGGTGTCGGTTCTATTTTTGAGCGTCTGGACCTCTGAATAGCCGGCTGTAATTCTACAACTTCCCCTGCAGTAGGCGCTGCATCCCCCACAAGAACAGCTGCCTTCCAGGGGTTCTGTGGGTCAAACCCTCAACAAGGCACCTGCTGTAGCGGCCATGTGTAAGGGGTTCCCTGCGATGAGAAAGCCCCTTTATCGTCCGTTTTCCCTCAGCGCCAATTTCACAGGCTGCTCTTACGGGGCGCGAATTCAACACCAAGAAGAAACCCATAAAGGCAGAGAGAACATACAAACTTAGTGCAGGAGTTGTCCTGGGAGAGTCCATGCTGCAAGGACCTCTATAGTGGGACTACAAGTCCCAGCAGAAACTATCATTATAGTACATGAACATGCCGCTTACCGCAAGCAGAGAATTTACAGTCTGCATGAATATCCGTCACCGCGCCATTATACTGTATTACAGGACATCATACGATGGAGCGGGCTCACTGTCCGTGCGCACAGAGGTCAGGTGAAGGCGACGGGTCACAGGCACAATACTAGTAAATATTTGCTTGTTGGCGCCATTCAACCGCTGACGCGGTGCGTAGTAATCTAAAGCCTTTGTACACGTCTATAAATACTGGCGCACACCGATTGGGGGCGCTCCAGGTCTTTACGGGGACCCCTACGCCCCGCTGCCCAATAAGAATATTGTACAAGTTATGCATTAGAGTTGTCCGTTCACATCAAACTACAGCTGTGACTGCGGGACTATTCACCAACCGATGGGCCACGTCACAGTCAAGAATAGGACATGCAGCGTCCAGCGCCCCCACAGGTCAGACGGCAGACGGACAGGCCAATGCTTGTGAGCGAATGTCTAGAGTCGCAGCGGATTGCACACCCGATGGAAAGGCCAATGCTTGTACACGACCGTTTGGTAGAATACCGCCGACCGTACAAACAGGCGACGATCGGCCGTCTAGCAAACGCCCATCTGTTGGCGGGTAACAATCTGTACAGTCTGAAAAATAATCATTAACCCCTTTGTGTCTCAGGGCATAAAAGTACGCCTTCCTGGGCAGCAGTTCCATCGGCAGGACGAACACTTACGCCCTAAAGATGGACCAAGCTCAGACGCTCAGCCCACTGATCCCTGCTGTTAACCCCTTACATGCCTGATCAATGTTGAACGTGGCATGTAAAAGCGGTTCACGGAGGAAAGGAGCTCCCTCTGACATCATTGGACCACCACCACTATGTAATGGTGGAAGGCCAATGGATTGCCATGGTAACTGGACGCCAGATAATAACGTACGGGTCTGTCATGGCCTATGATCACTATTATTAGCGATAATAAACTGCAGTACAGAAGTGCTGCGATGTATTATCATAGCATCACAAGTTTCCCAATAGGACATTAAAAAAATAGTAATAAAAAAAAATGTGGTGCATTTTCTACTCTTTACTTAAAAATATTTTTTTTTAAATCCACGTTTGGTAACGTCACATCCGTAATGGGCTAAAATGGGCATAGCGGGCAAAAATACTTATTAATTCACCTACCAAAAAAAGCCATATTAATCCCAAAATGGTAATAAAAGTTACAGCTCATCACGCAAAAAACAGGCCCACACAGCGCTCCAGCGGCGGAAATACAAAGTTATGGAGATACGAGCTCATCATAATATATAGGTGTTAAATACACACACACAAAGAAACTTTCAGGTGGATTATATATATATATATTCATTCACACCCACAAAGGGTTTTTTTTTTAAATTGTGTAAAAGTGGGAACCTAAAGTAAATATGTAATATTGGATTTTTGACCCGCAGAGGAAGTTTATCACGCAACTTATACTGAATAATAAATGCTGTAAAACACAAAGGGCCCGACAAAAAGAATATTTTAAATTATACATTATATGTTCCCAAAAATGGCCTCAAAAACTGCAGCTCGCCACGCAAAAAAAAAACACCATGCGGCCGCGTCGACTTGAAAATAAAAAAAGTTACGGTTTTCAAGAAGTGGAGAGGAAAATCCCCCAAAATTGTCACGTCCTTACTTCAAAAGTAGGCCACGTCACGAAGGGGTTAACAGCGATCTATCTCTCTCCCGGTGAACAGAAAGGACTTGCTGCTGAGAGCAATGAAAGTGAATGGTGGAAGGAGGATCGCTCATCTCCAAGTAGAGTCTAACTGGCCTTTCACAGGCAAATCAAACGAGCGCCGATCGTGAAGAGCAGCGCTCATTTAATGCCGACATTGGCTTGTGTATAAGAGCCCGAACAACCAATGTCACAAACGCGTAGCGCCTACTACTGGCAGTCAGTCAGCAAGGTCCATGACAACCCTGCGCTGGGCAGGTCAGGATGCCTCAGCAGCGCCCCCTCAGGCTTCGGGCCTACAAGCGTTTGTACGTCATCATGGAAGATATAGGAAAGAAACGAACATTAAAGAATCTTAACAGTAGAAAACGGAGATCAGAGGAAGCGTTTACAGAGAACATCGCCGGAGCGCCATCATCAGAGATCAGACGAAGCTGAAGAAACCCTAAACCAATTAAGACGCGTGTAAATCCCGCCGGGGTCCTGAGAGCCGCAAGAAGACAGTCTGCTAACAAACAGGATTACATGGGAGCACTCAGCCAAGATTAGCGGGAGGAGACCCCTCAGCGGAGGCACCAAGTGGGCCCTCAGGATTAACCATCGAAGAAAAACCTTTGACCCCTTGTTGGAAGGTCACATCAAGGTCAGAATAATTTTAAAAAATTATAATTTCCTCTTGTCACAATTTGGACCAGACAAGACATTAGAGGGCTGTGCAGGATGCTGGCCCATACTTAGCATACGTCATCAGTATCAGCTGTTTGAAGGGCCACAGCATTCGGGTTAGTGCTGCATCCTTTTCAATGTATACCAGGCACAGTACCATAACACAGCATCACTGGGTACATACATTACTGCTCCTGAGTTACATTCTGTATTATACCCCAGAGCTGCACTCACTATTCTGCTGGTGGAGTCACTGTGTACATATATTACTTATCCTGTACTGCTCCTGAGTTACATTCTGTATTATACCCCAGAGCTGCACTCACTATTCTGCTGGTGGAGTCACTGTGTACATACATTACTTATCCTGTACTGATCCTGAGTTCCATCCTGTATTATACTCCAGAGCTGCACTCACTATTCTGCTGGTGGAGTCACTGTGTACATACATTACTGCTCCTGAGTTACATCCTGTATTATACTCCAGAGCTGCACTCACTATTCTGCTGGTGGAGTCACTGTGTACATACATTACTTATCCTATACTGATCCTGAGTTACATCCTGTATTATACCCCAGAGCTGCACTCACTATTCTGCTGGTGGAGTCAGTTTTGCAACTCTGTCTGGGCCGGGCCATCTGCCGCTCGGTTCTCTTCAGCCCCTCCCCCTTGTCTAATGACGAGAGTAGTAGATGCCAAATCATTAAACAAGGGGAGGGGCCAAAAAGGACATAGCAGCAGACAGCCCGGACTAGAATGAGCTGCAAAGCCGCCCACTGGATGAACGGTAACTGATTTATTGTAACAAGTCCATTCAGAGACACAGGGGGTACGATCCTGCCGATCCGGCATATGATAATCTACTACTGGCAGTGATTTACAGACTCCCGCTCTTACCTGAGTAGTTTTCGCCCGGCGTCCATGCATGCTGTTACTGTGACTGAGCTTTAAGTTTGTAGCACCTTCGGAAAGACAGTGAGACTTTCTACAGGGGAGGGTGTTATAGTTAATGTAGGACAGCGTCTCATTGGCCGAAGCAGGCGACGTTTTGTATTGGACAGTTTCCGGCGAATGAGACACCAAATTTCGACAGTAGATCATGAACTTATTCCTGGGGACGCCATTGATGGTGGCCAGCTGGCTCTTCTGTGGGTACAAGTCTGATAAAGAGTTGGCACGTTGGGAAGAGTCCAGCTGTGTGGGAGAGTCTCCCGTGTCGATTCGAATGGTTTCTTCGCAGTCCTTCTCTTCGTTGGAACATAAGATTTCCTCAGTGCTGGTTAAGTGTTCTTGGCTCAGGTCCGAGAGTGAAAATTCTAGGCTGTCCTCCCTCCATATATCGGCGGATTTGGAGCGTTTCTTCTTAAAACTGGCAGTATCCAAGAGGTTGGGCCCATTGGTCAAATAAAGCTGAGAACGCCCATTTCCGTCAGGGTAGTAGGCAGACTCCTCCCCGTAGACTCTCCCCTCTTCAGAGTCCTGCATACTCTGTTCGGACGCGGCTGTGAGGACTGTGCTGCTGTTCAGACTGGGAGTGACCGAAGAATCAGTATGATAGGACACGGGTCTCATGCCCATGTCTGCCCATCCTCGGCTATCGTAGTCATCGAGGGTGCCATCCTGAGAGTAGGGTTCCATGCCATTTTCTGCAAGCGACTGTGGGATGCTTGGCGTGCTGCTTGACCTGTTGCTAACCTCTGAATTACGGTGCACCGGTTTCCCAGAAGAAGCATGTCTGGTGCGGCGAGCGGCTTTGTTGGAGATGCGGAGTGAGCGGGAGGTGTGCTTGCGGCCCAGGCTTGGGTGCTCCTTACCGTACAAAGCTTGCTCTACATTTTGGCTTTCTGCGTTTCCCATGTTTTCACCGTCTGAAAGCAATAAAGAGATAATTACTTGTAAATAACCAAACTTTAGGGATGGGGGTGGAGCTAAACAGAAAACAACAATGGCCTTTAAGGAGTTTTCCAACACTGCAGTAAAAAGTGGCTTTCGGGAGAAAAATAAACTAAAGGCAGGTTCACACCCGCGCCCAAAGGTCAGGTCTGTTGCCGTTGTTCAGCACTGTCCTCGGAGCCAAATACCGAAATATGGAGCTACTAGCACGCTACGAAGGACGCTGAACGGACCTCACTGACTAATGGAGTCCATCTGACTTCCGGCATGCCAACTATTTCGTCTGGGACTTTACGCCGGATCTGCGCCCAAGGCTGCGAACAGAACCTACGATGCAGCGGTGAACCTGGCCTTAAGGCACGCTCACTGGTTGGATGTGTTCAGTCCATCTCGGTCGCTCTGGCGTCCGCCACTCCGAAGTTGCTGGACCGGTCACGGGCCGTTCACAGCAGAAACAGGCTAAGCTTGTGATTGGCTGAAAGGTCACATGCCCAACTTCCTAGTTCTGCGGGGAGCAGAGCAACTGAGATGGACCCAAAAGACATCCGACTGGTAAGTATGGACTCCGTTTGTTGCTTTGTGCCCTCACAGCCACTATTTTCTGAGTTTTGAGAAACACCATTAAAAGGGGTTGTGCCAAAATATAAAGTTATTCCCTACATACAGAGAAGGTGATCCGTTTATGACCGGAGGCAATCCTTTGGTTTCCTGTATGAATGGAGGTCCCACATGCTCCATCCCTATATTCATCTCAGTAGGACTGCCAGTAAGTGCCTAGTACAAGTCCTTAGCCACCTTCAGCATAACCACTGAAATACACGGAGCTGCGGCACACATGTATAACCTCCGTGCCACTCATGAAGGGACTTCAATCCTCGGAGGGTCTCAGAAGCTGGTTCTCCATTGAGCATGTTACCCCCCCTACTGGATGGATAGGGGATAACTTTATATCTTGGTACGACCCCTTAGTACGATCTAAGATCGCTTCATTGTCACCTTTTGATTTGAACTAACAGTAAAAAGTCAACACAGAAGTGGAATACTAAAACATAGTTTGCACATTTTAAAGGGATTGTCCAGTTGTAAACTACTGTCTATCCTCATCGATGGGCCATCAGTAGTAGATTGGCAGGATGCCTGACGATCAGCTGTTCGCTGCCCGAGTGCTTTGTGCACTGAACCAATATTTGCAGGATGTAGACAGCTCCGTTCCCACTGCGATGGCCAGTTTGGTACTGCAGGCCAAGTACTCACTTACTTCAATGGGACATTAGTCTGCAATACCAAGCCTGGCCAGTGGGGGATGGAGCCATCCGTCCATGTATGAGTGCACCAGCAAACAGCTGATCAGTAAGGGTCCCCGGCAAAAACAACACCCTGCCGATCAACTGCTAATAGACAATGCTGATCATATGTCATCAATAGTTTACAATTGGACAACCCCTTTAAACTCTACAATAATGGTCCATTTAAGAATCGTAATAGATGCATTCAAACATCAAACAGCGCCACTCATGTCCACAGGTTGTGTCTGGTTTTGCAGCTCCACCTCATGGACATGAATGGGGCAGACTACAATACCGCATGCAACCTGTGGGCAGGTAGGGCGCTGTTTTTTGGGAAAAAAAATGATGTTTTTTCTAGTCTTCCACAACCCATGCTCCTGCAGTGTGTTCCAATATGCAGGTAATATGTACAATATTCATTAACTGCAGCACACGAAGAATGGCATTTAGATAGGTAGATACACAGGAAGGCCTAATAGATGCCAGAAGAGCACTTGTAAAACAAACCCGTCACAAAGACAACACAACGACAAGGTCTAAATACAGCTTAACGATAGACCGAACGTAACGGATTAATGTTCGCAGAATGATGATGCTAATGGAGCGCCGAACACAGAGGCATTTAAAGGGAAATCATCCAATATGTAAAAAAACACGTCAACGCTACAAAACATATCAGCAGGTCAAACACACATAAAAGCCAACCGTATTAAAAGGGGCCGTCCCACCGAATCAGAAGGGTTGTGCCAAGATTGAAAGTTATTCTTCAACCACAGGGGAGGGGGACCGAGATCGATCGACCATCGTGACCTTCACTGATCAAGAGAATGGGGCTCTAGAGCGTCCTGGCGGGTGGCCAGTCATTTGCCGGAGGCAGCCGAGCTCCGGGGACCGGGGGTCTCCTGCAGCTGCACTGAGATGAATGGAGGGGTAATATGAATGTGCAGCCCCCACTTTCCTCACTTCATGGCATGCTGGAGGCTCTTGGGATTGGTGGCGGCTCCAAGAGGTTGGACTACCACCGATCAGATACTTCTCTGCTGTAATGAGTATAGGGAGAACTTTCAATCATGACAAAACCCAACTTATCCTCTTGTTTATAAGATGGGGAATAAGTTTCTGATCCGTAGGAGTCCAAACACTGGGCCGCCCCTCCATCAGCAGAACAGAAGCCCCAAGTATCTCCACATGAATGGACTGGCACTAGCGCTCCATTCACTTTAATCAGGACTACCAGAGATAGGCGAGCGGTTCCACTCTGCTATCCTCCGCAGTCCCGTTGAAATGAAGAGTGATAATAGTCACAAGGAGTTGTAGAACAATTTAATTATAGGAGCAAATGTGTTAAAACAACAAAACCACCGCAGTACTTACCTGTTTCTCCTCCTGGGGATCCAGCGCAGCGGCTCTGTGGTCCTCACAGTTTTTGCTATGGAATGGAAACCACTTGACCACTGCAGCCAATCAGAAGCCGCAGTGATCAGGTGGGTTGGTAACCTGGGACCATGGCTGCCAGCATCCGAGCAGTGATAGCAGGAGAATGGCACGGGCCCACTGCGGCCTCCGATTAGCTACAGTGCTCAGGTAGTAGCTGTTTCGTAACAAAGACCAGGATGACGGCAGGGCTGCAGAGCTAGGTGACCGGCGGAGGGGACGGGTTAGTACCGCTGGTCTTGTTACTGCAGAGCTGGGTGACCGGCGGAGAGGACGGGTTAGTACCGCTGGTCTTGTTACTGCAGAGCTAGGTGACCGGCGGAGGGGACGGGTTAGTACTGCCGGTCTTGTTACTGCAGAGCTGAGTCACCGGCGGAGAGGACGGGTTAGTACCGCTGGTCTCGTTACTGCAGAGCTGGGTGACCGGCGGAGAGGACGGGTTAGTACCGCTGGTCTTGTTACTGCAGAGCTGGGTGACCGGCGGAGAGGATGGGTTAGTACCGCTGGTCTTGTTACTGCAGAGCTGGGTGACCAGCGGAGAGGAATGGTTAGTACCGCTGGTCTCGTTACTGCAGAGCTGGGTGACCGGCGGAGGGGACGGGTTAGTACCGCTGGTCTCGTTACTGCAGAGCTGGGTCACCGGCGGAGAGGACGGGTTAGTACCGCTGGTCTTGTTACTGCAGAGCTGGGTGACCGGTGGAGGGGACGGGTTAGTACCGCTGGTCTTATTACTGCAAAGCTGGGTGACCGGCGGAGGGGACGGGTTCGTACCACTGGTCTTATTACTGCAAAGCTGGGTGACCGGCGGAGGGGACAGGTTAGTACCACTGGTCTTGTTACTGCAGAGCTGGGTGACCGGCGGAGGGGACAGGTTAGTACCACTGGTCTTGTTACTGCAGAGCTGGGTGACCGGCGGAGGGGACAGGTTAGTACCACTGGTCTTGTTACTGCAGAGCTGGGTGACCGGCGGAGAGGACGGGTTAGTACCGCTGGTCTTTGTTACTGCAGAGCTGGCTGAACGGCGGAGGGGACAGGTTAGTACCACTGTTCTTGTTACTGCAGAGCTGGGTGACCGGCGGAGGGGACGGGTTAGTACCGCTGGTCTTGTTACTGCAGAGCTGGGTCACCGGCGGAGGGGACGGGTTAGTACCGCTGGTCTCGTTACTGCAGAGCTGGGTCACCGGCGGAGAGGACGGGTTAGTACCGCTGGTCTTGTTACTGCAGAGCTGGGTCACCGGCGGAGGGGACGGGTTAGTACCGCTGGTCTCGTTACTGCAGAGCTGGGTGACCGGCGGTGAGGACGGGTTAGTACCGCTGGTCTTGTTACTGCAGAGCTGGCTGAACGGCGGAGAGGACAGGTTAGTACCGCTGGTCTTGTTACTGCAGAGCTGGGTCACCGGCGTTGAGAACGGGTTAGTACCGCTGGTCTTGTTACTGCAGAGCTGGGTCACCGGCGGTGAGGACGGGTGAATATCACTGCTCCTGTTATTTTAACACATTTGCACCTATAATAAAACATCTGTTTGACAATTAGACAACCCCTTTAAGAAGGATTGTACCACAATTACCAGTTATCCCCTTGTAACTTGCCGATCGATGGAGGTCTTACCGCTAAGACCTTCACTGATTTGCAGAACAGGGGTCCTGTGTCACTTTGTGGGGGTTCACTTCTCCCCTCGCAGTGACATCAGCATGAAGAGAGTGCTGGCCAGCATGCAAGGTGGGGATAGGGAACAGCTGGTAATATTGGTGCAACCCCTTTAATACTGTGGGATAGACCCCTTAAGTAAAAAAATAAATAGAAAAAAAAAAAAAAAATGAAAATTTTGTCAAAAAAAATAAATCTATAACAAACAAACTAGTGAAAGAATAAACACTAAAATAAAAATAAAAAAACTACCTAAGAGAAAAAACCTAAACTATTTATATAAAGCCAAGCTACACCGAGAGCCAAAAGAAGGGAAAAAATAAACAAAAATGGCAGCCGACCAACTGCGCTTTTCTCGGCGGCTTCTGTCTCTTTTTTCTCCTGACCTACAAAACAAACAGCAGGAAGGAGATAAAGCAGAAGGTCAAGAAAGCAGCGCTGCGGCATCCCTCTAACGAGGGCATCCCTCTAACGAGGCGGCCATAGTGCAGCTATTTGCAGCGTCTGCCACAAATTGGTCATTGGGATGGAGTAAACTAGAAGGGAAGATCTCGGAGGGATAATGGACGGCTGACCTCAATTAAAAGGGAGCTTCTCGCCAGGCAGCGGCCGGGACAAGGCTGCTGATGCAAGAGCATGAAAGGACGGCGTCGCTTCCCCGGAGGGGAACTCAACCCATGAAAGCTTTCTGCACTGACAGAATAAAATGTATAACATGAGAACGTGAAGGAGCAACGCCTGCAGGGAGAGATGAGCGCGGCGGCCGCGGCCAGGAGAGATGAGCGCGGCGGCCGCGGCCAGGAGAGATGAGCGCGGCGGCCGCGGCCAGGAGAGATGAGCGCGGCGGCCGCGGCCAGGAGAGATGAGCGCGGCGTCCGCGGCCAGGGGAGATGAGCGCGGCGTCCGCGGCCAGGGGAGATGAGCGCGGCGTCCGCGGCCAGGAGAGATGAGCGCGGCGTCCGCGGCCAGGAGAGATGAGCGCGGCGGCCGCGGCCAGGAGAGATGAGCGCGGCGGCCGCGGCCAGGAGAGATGAGCGCGGCGGCCGCGGCCAGCGCAGAGAGCGCCGCCAACAATATGCAACATCAAATATTCATATATACGCTGAGCTGTTACTTACTTGGCATTTTCCAATAGATTAAGTGTCCGGACCTTGCATATAAAAAGTATGTGCCCCCTCCCTAGAGACCGTTTTATTGGACACCACAACTGAATCCTGATGGATTTAATGAGGTCACCTGACGGCCACTTTATTAGAGACACGTTGGCCCTCCTTTGGCCTTCAGGATGCACCAATCTGTGACCTCCTATTGGCGCGGGGCAACAGAAATCTGGATCCGTCTGACTAACTGATGTTTTTTGGCTCGCTGACGCAATTTTTACGCTCTTGACAATGAAGTCTCCCCAACATGGCGCTGGAACTGGTCGTCTGCTGTTATAAACCATTGGTATTAAGAAACAGCGAGTTGTGCGTTCGGACACGTTAGTTGGAGCTCCAGCGTTGTATGCCTCTGACTGTGCAGCCTGTTGGTCAGAACGATTCCTGACATCCTCCTCTGACCCCTTTTGTATATGAGTTGCTTGTCCACAGGATCCCCTTCCACTGGATGTTTTTCCTCGATCGCGCCATTCTCTGTATACTCTCCACACTGTTACACAAGTAAACCCCTGCGGTTGGCGGTGAGACCCCGGCTAGTCCAGCACCGATAACCGGCCTCATTGGAAGTCGCTCCGATCGCTGGATTTTTCCATCTAATGTGGATTCACACCGAAACTGATCCACAGAAAACGTGTTTCCGGATTTTATACTCGGGGTCACGGGGAGAATTACCATACAGGGAAGCGCCAATCATGAAAGGGCCGGGGTCTAATAAAGGGGCATTCAGCTTCGAAGAAAAGGACTCTTCCATTACTACTATAAAACGGGAAATATTCTCCTAAAATGATCCCCAAAGCAACAAATACATTTTACAGGAAGTAGAAAAAAAAAAAGAAGTGTTTTTGTATTTATCGCTATAATCAATTCTTTTATCGGGAAAGTTTAACGAGCCACAAATCCTCGCTGGAAGAAAAAAAGAAACAGCCCAAATCTGCTACTTGAAGGGGGTCAAGAGAAAGAAGAGCCGATGCTACTGTAGGGTCAGTTTCGGACTCCATCCAGGGGAGACTTTGCGCCGGGACTGCATTGATCACCGACGGCCTCCAAGCAGATTAACGGTCTGCAGTGACCTGCAAAGTGTAAGAGATCCGCCCCGGCCGGGAGAATCGCGCCGCATCTGGGTTTGTTCGAACTTTCAGAGTAGAACTCCTGTACTTCGGATCAGTGATGGAGCACAAGGTCATCTAGTAATGAAGTAGGGAGCGTCTCTCCCCGGATCCC
The DNA here is from genome assembly GCF_035609145.1 of Eleutherodactylus coqui. NCBI lineage: Eukaryota > Metazoa > Chordata > Amphibia > Anura > Eleutherodactylidae > Eleutherodactylus > Eleutherodactylus coqui. The sequence goes on from NC_089840.1 coordinate 9,923,590, forward strand.
GCCGCCCCGTCTTAGAAGGGATCTCGCAGTGCGCACTTTTATAACACTGTCTGCCATTGTCGGGGTCCGGACTGAAGACTCAGCTGCCCTATAGGCTCACAATGATGAAACGGCACGGCAGCTATAGTTCTTACGTCGTGTTTAGCGGCTCATAACCTACTTGCTGAGGGTTTCCAATGTGTAACAAATTATGTTTTCACTCTGCATTACTGAGAAAAGTAAAAAGGGATGAAAGGTAATAAATCTGTTCTCTGCGCCGCTCCGACAATAAGGCCGATGTTTGCCAATGGCGGAGCTTCACTTCAAAGAGCCGGAGATCACAAAGGTCTCTTACCCTGGAATCAAGGTTTCCGGATTAATAAAACAGAACCCAGCGCTGTAGGGCTCAGCGTGCGCGGAGCATCCCGGATCCCATCCCACCACATACAGGAAGCACAGTCACCTCTGGCAGAAGGAGGACGGACTCAGCATCCCTCCACATAGGGCCTTCCTGCTTCCCGCTCATTCACTTCTTGTTTTGGCTGATTGAGTCCTGAAATAAAAACAAAATACATATAAAACGTCGCATACGATGAAACGCAACACTCAGATCTATAGTTTTCTGCATTTGCACCTCCGTGCGACTTTAACGCCATTATGATCAGTGAAAAGACGAAAACTAGTAAAAGCGGCACAACGTTTTGGTGGAAACAGCTCCAAAAGGCATCAGGAGTGACCCGGACTGAGGCTTTATAAAATGAACCAGTAAGGCGGCATGTTTTGGGCAGTAAGCCCCTTCCTCCGTAACACTGGGCCTACACCGATGTGACCGGATGATCATATTTAGCTGCACGGCAGGAAGGGTATGGTTTCTCCTTAGGGAGAGCACCTAGAAGGTGTGGGGAGATTTATGAGGCCACCCATGCTCCTCTGGGAAATTTATGCAAACGCGAAGAAGTTACGAGGCTTGTTAAAAGGGAATGCTGCCGTCCAATAGGTGGCGCTGTAGAGGCACTGCTCCATCTTTTTATTTCTGAAGTTTTCATCTCTACAACTATGGGGACACAGCTTAGCATTATCGCCTCAGCACAGCAGTGTACCCCTCCCCCCCACATTTCTGAGGAAGGGCCTCGTTGCCCCGAAACAAGTCTCATCACTGCTTTATTATTTCATTATAAGAGGTTGGGTTTAATCCTCCCCGTTTTCACCTAAAGTTGCGCCATGTACTAATTTGTGTCTTCTCACTGATCATATACCATGCCCATCTTCCACTGTTGTGGGGTAACCCGGGGCGGCAGCACTTCCTTAATCTTATCACGGCCATCTTTTCACCTTGAACACCAGGCAGGCACATACTGATTTTTGAGGCTCCACCCTAATCTGGTCTGGCAGCATTTAACACTATTCTAGCTTTCAGAGACTTTTGGATTTGCACCTTTGTGCGACTTTAATATTATTATGAATCAGTGAGAAGACAAACTGACATCCAGCAGAGCTGTCAGTGAGAAGACAAAGTGACATCCAGTAGAGCTGTCAGTGAGATGACAAACCGACATCCAGCAGAGCTGTCAGTGAGAAGCGGCTGCAGAAGTGGGGAGAGTAAACCATTACATTATAAACCAGCAATGAGGCATCTCGGGCCCCAAGCCCCCCTCAGTAATGACGGGGTACACCGCTGTGACCAGTGATAATGCTTAGTTGTGTCCCTATAGCTCTAATGAGAAAACCTGCATGGTTACACCTCTAGGGGCGCCGCTAAGCATTCTCACCTGGCTACTGCAGTGTATCCAGCCTACTGAAGAAGGGGCTCAGTGGCCCGAAACGCATCTTATTGTCGATCTAAGAACGAAAGAAGGAGTCAGGTTGACTCTTCCTGGTTTTGGAGTTGGCTTCCGTTGTGCCGTGTTCTCGTCTTTGTCCTCTCACGGATCATATATCATGCTTATCTTCCACTGTTGGAAGTATTCCTAAATCTCATCACAGCCCTCAGGCACGTACCATTACTTTATAGGACTCCACCCTAATTCTTCTCTTGCAGCGCCTCTTACCATTATAGCCCACAGAGATTTTTGCATTTGCACCTTTAACCCTATTCTAGGCACCAGGTTTGGTTTTTCTTTACATTTCATGGTGGTAAGCCCGTCTAGTTATACAATAATGGAGGCGGCAGAACCAAGATGATTGTCCATTCAGGAGTCCAACGACCTGAGAAAGAGAAGGGTGCGGCTTAAATACAATGCACCCTTGGCATTATATACCGTACGGAGGGGAGCGAAGAATCAGCAGTTACTATGGAGCAGCTTCTAAAATGGGCATGTAGCTGAGAAGTGTCGGAGAGCCGATCCCCCCGACAGCATCGCTTCCTCAACACCCAGGAGATCAATACTAAAAACAAGCGCAACACCGGGGGTCCGACCCTCCGACCGCAATACTGAAAACAAGCGCAACACCAGGGGTCCGACCCTCCGACCGCAATACTGAAAACAAGCGCAACACCAGGGGTCCGACCCTCCGACCGCAATACTGAAAACAAGCGCAACACCAGGGGTCCGACCCTCCGACCGCAATACTGAAAACAAGCGCAACACCGGGGGTCCGACCCTCCGACCGCAATACCGAAATATCTGCAGCTCCTAGCAATACCCTCTAGGCTCCAAGTAGAGAGAAATGACAGGGAGGCAATCACCCCCCCCCCCCCATGTAAAAGGGAATACAAAGAAGAGGTTTATTTTAGACTTCATCATCTTGTTTGCATCTAAAGGGAAATACTCTAAGCCTGATAATAAAATGACTTTTAGCCTTTTTTTTTGCTTCTACTTCTGGGGTTTTCCAGAGTTCTATTTTTCCATTAAAAGTTAATTCCCCGCGCAGTAAAATACCTAACGGCGTATACTCACCTCTCTCGGCTCCTGCTGGGTCCCGCGGCGAGGCTGTTTACAGGCTGCCCAGTTTACACAGCGTCACCGGCGCTGCCGTCTATGAACAAGGTCCGCCACCGAGAACCGAGCTCTAACCCTGGCTGCAGCGCCTGTGACTTTCCATAGACAGACCTGGGGTGCAGCATCGCAGGACGCAGCATCGCAGGACGCAGCATCGCAGGACGCAGCATCGCAGGACGCAGCATCGCAGGACGCAGCATCGCAGGACACAGCATCGCAGGACGCAGCATCGCAGGACGCAGCATCGGGGCGGTGAGTAAACGCCGGTTATTTTACTGCATAGCAAAACACATTTAATGGAATAAAAATAACTCGGACAAGCCCTTTACGGTCATTTTCTGGGGAGCAATTTGCTCTAGTAGATGAGTGCCGCTCAGTATTAAGTCTGCCTGGCTCTTAATAAATGGTTTGAGGGTAAAATACATGCCAGCCTTCTTCCAAACACACCGCCACCCTTGCCCATAGGGTTGTGTCTGGTATTGCAGCTCAGCTCCATTGAAGTAAATGGGAACTGAGCTGCAAATCATGTAGAAGGGTAGCGCTGTGTTTGGAAGAAGCCAGCCATGTTGTTCTTACCCTGGACATCCCCTTTAAGAGGGTTCATCCCCATAGACTATCATCACTATCAGCATTACATCCCCATATAAGACCCGTTAACACGGGCCGATAATCGGGCATAAACAGTCGTTACAACAATTGTTTTCCCACTCAGGCCAAGTAAATCTGCACCCGATTGGCTAACGAATCAGCCAACGCTCCGGCCGATGTACAACGGCCCTTATAGAAGCAGGTGTACCGCCGACAGAGGAGTCATTCTGCGACAGATAAAAGATGCGATCAGACGACAAATGAACTTTTGCTCGTTGATCAGATGATCGGCGACACATTCAGATGGGCTGACTATGAGGGTGAATGTTCAGGCTTCAGATTCGTCCCTATGAAAGGCCCGTTAGTGGTTTCTCTGTCACACAGCATTTCATCAGTCCAGAACGGCAAGTCTTCCCATCACGCAGATGTAGTCTAATCTTCTAGGGCTGGATGACAACGCCTCGGCAGCTCCAATAGTCGCCCCATTTTGGTTGTCATCAAAGACCACTCGAGGCATTAAAGAGGTTTTCCAAGAGCCTTTAAGGCTCGATCCATGGTCGTGTCATGAGCCCCAATCAACAAGATCAACGCTCCTCTGTTTGGCCATCACGAAGACCAATTCAGAGTCTACGGGGATAGGGGGAACATTGTCCGATAACCAGACAACTCCTTTAAGATAGTGATGACCTAACCTCAGGATAGGTCATCAATATCAGACCGCTCAGGACCCCCACCAATCAGCTGTTTCAAATAAGCCTTCAGTGTATACCAGGCACAGCGCTGTACATTGTATAGTGGCGGTGCCCGGTATAGCAGCTCAACCCGGTTCACTTGAATGAGACTGAGCAGCCACCACCCCCGCCGATCGGCTAGCGATCACCTATCCTGCAGACGGCTGGTCAGTTTCTTAGTCCCGGAAGACCCTTTTAATGCATTTTCCATTTTAAAAGTCCTTAATACTGCGACTGGCACCAACCTTCCAGCAAGGGGTTAACCCACCAGCATCGGCGGTAACGTTCCTGGTCTGATAATGGGACATTCCTCTGTAATCTTTGCATTATATCCAAATTCCACAATGAAAACACAGGTTTCAAGTGGTTTGTGAGGAAACGCAACTGTGCAATGTACGGAACAGCAGATTGCAGGGTAAAAATAGCCGGGTGGTGGGAGTCTGTTCTGACAAGCCTCATCTAGCGGTGCGAGCGGGGCGCTGTGGCAGGAATAGAAAGCCTTACGTAAAACCTGCCAGGCGCTTGACTCCTCGATAAATGGATGTGCTGAGATCCTGACAGCACCTGATACACCTCAACACACAAGTGGAGGGAACCAAAACGGGTCCTTGTCGCCAGCAGAACGCTTGTGCCCGGGGTCCGGACTGCGGGCATTAGAAAGGAAGCGTCCCAACAAGGACATGACCAACGCATCACATCCCATACAAGGTCGCTGAGTGGAGCCAAACCAAGCGCTGGCGATACACGACCGAGGAGCGATCGTGGGGGTCTCCTGTAGTGGGGGTAGTAACGATCAGTAGATTACAATGAACTGCACAGCAGAGGTCACCAACACTGAGGGCACTTTAGAGGGTCTTTCTCCACTTTGGACAACACTTACTTGTTAAAAAGTCAGTCCCCTTTACAATAAGCTGATAAAATGTCCTCCCGCTGAGACCTCCCAGCAATCAGCTGTAATTAGTACCTGACAGTAAGTATTAAACTTTCCTACAGCACTCCCGCAGGAGAAATGAAGTATTACACTGAACTCATTCCTAACAATGGGTTCGCTGTGTAACGCAGGATAGGACAGGTCCTCCACAGGCTTTTTCCTTTGGCCAAGAAAAGGGATCTACTCTAGTCATTCTGTGGCATCCTGGATTCGCATTCCTGAGATGGGTGGGGGCTAAAGAGGTCGGATCCCTGCCGTTAAGATGCTTGCAGAGTTGGAAACCTCACTTGGTTCCATAACTCCTATATAAGAGCATGGGAAGATCCGCTCCGTCTGGGTGGAAGTGGTACTTCCTCTGGTGGAGCAGGATTTGGGGGCACCTGATGCCAAGAACAATCTGAGATGGGAATAACCCTTTAATATAACCCCTGAAGTCTTGGCATATCAGCCCTTCAAATATCAAGTACCGATTCAAGCAGAACTTTTCATATGAAGTATTACATAATGGAATCGGCCAATCAAGAAAATGTTTGGAGCGCGAACAGAATCAGCGCAAATTATGGAATCACAAAAAGAAAAAGATATTGCATTTAAAGGGAAAAAATCAGCTGTTTCTATGGAAACGTAAGTAAGAAGATCAGAGTGTCTCATTGCAAGTTTGGAAAATAAAGTTTGCAAGGAGGCTCGTCAAGAGGCGCGGTGACGAGGCCGAATACAGACGTGACTTAAAAGCAAACTTGGCTGAAGTTCATCGCTGCAGATTACAGGGAATATACATATCCTCCAGTCTAACAGGTGGATATGAGGAACGATACGCGCTCATGAGTGCCGCCGTACAACACGTCGTGTAACCGCTCAGGTCTGCGACGCCATAATGCCTATAAACCATGGCGGGTGCTGATGTACGCTTGTCAAATCCTGTCAGCGTATCTTAATCCGCGGCGATTATCGCCTGAATTCTTGCTGGAAATAGTGATTTGGGGCAATTTTCGTACATCTAGCTGCCGACAGGGTGCTGAGTGAGAAATCCCCCTCTTGTTGGGGTCGCTCTCCCAGCGGTCATAAGCTGTACCGGTATGTGTAGACGTCCGGGACTTCAGAGCACATGGCGGCGCCCCACGATGATTCACATCAGGCGCAAATTAGTTTTTCCTTGCCTTGCAGTTTTCATGATCTCTGCTTGCTGTCATTTAATGCACCCTGCATGCTTTACTTCCCATTGCAAAAAGATCCAACCTGACCACGAGGCGTGCGTCTGATTCCTGAGTACAAGCCGAGCAGCGGGCAGTCATCGCACGACCAGGTCAGGTTCAATCCACGGCAAGAGAACAACATGATGACAGCAAGCAGAGATCCTAAACTCTAAGGAATCCATATAGAAAGCATACTGGAAGACTGGAGAACTTTTCACTAAACGGCGGGTCAGATGTGGCGGATAATCTGTGGATTTGCAGGGTGGGTTGGGTTTCTGTAATCTCATCGCATTCCCTAGAACATTTCTCACAGATACGGTGGGATGATCCTCGGGCGGCGATCCCACCAGAGGGTGAAATGAGCACCGAATGTGCTGCCATATCGGTGAAACGCCACGCAGACATTACCCGCCAAAGCGGGTTAAAGCGTAACTGAACTTATGCCGTGTCAGCAGTAGTGATAACAACCGGACCCCCTAAGACCCCCATTGATCGCTAAAACTAATGTACAGAAGCAGTCGGCTGAGCGCTGCGCCCCTCCAGGCGTCATCGGCCAGCGGTATGGACTCTGTAGATCCTCCGCGCCGCTTGCAGATCGCGCCGAGCAGGACGGAGACTGGAGAACAGATCAGATGGTCTCCGAACACGATCTCTATAGTGGCTACAATTATAACTAATCGGTGACAATCTGTAAACGATCCGGAGAAAACCCCGAACACATAATTACCGAAGATTAAGGGACCTGCGAGTGACTAATGCCAGGAGGAGAGTCGGAGCAACAAGGTGCCTCTCCATGTGTTACTCAAGTCCTTGCGGTGACCCTCCGGTACGGGGACCAGATTCTGCACTGTAGGAGGGGGTCGTTACCTGCACTTCTCTGCCGTCCCGCCGGTTTCAGGTCCTGTTTTTGGGCCGACAGGTGTTAGGCGACCAATGCACTATAGCGGCTGACTGGCCAATCGGAGAGCAGCGCACAATGTGCATTGAGTGGTTAGAAAATTGCTGCAAACATCTTGAAGGCTGAAGACAGATTGGAGGGGCGGCAGAGAAGAATGGCAGTAATACCCCGCTGCAAATTAGGAAATCCAAAGGAGTTGCCAAAACGACTAAAAGAGGCACAAGATTACCTACAAATCACTAAAAAGTCATTTCATGGCCTGTAAAGCCGTGACACCAGAAGCCGCAGCAGAGAAGCGGCACGCAGTTCTGTAACGGTGTCCTCCACAGCACAACTAATTGGCTACACTATGTAAATGGGACATAACCGGAGGGACTGGGGTCAGCCCTACCTCCATCCTCCGCGTGTCGGCCGTCCGCGGCTACCAGCCTGGAGGACATCAGGAAGAAGCTCCGTCTCCTCCGCAGAAGCCTTGGGCGCCGTACTGAGGTCTCCAAGACAAAGGATGAAGAGTGGCCAGGAATCTCCAGGAAACAAAGACACAGAAGCACCTGGAGGCTACAGAGCCGACAGTCACAGGGGGCATCTGCAAGCCATGGGGGGCCGACAAAGACATGTCAGCTGGAGAGAAACTCCAAGCCCCCTGCAACAAAGAGGCGGACTGTTCCTGCAGGGTTATGAGAGGTCCAACATCCAGGACTCACAAGCGGTCCTAGAACAGTCCTAACAGTCGCACAAGGGAACAGCATCATCATGATGGATTGAGGGAGGATTTTTGGGTGACCCAGAAGATACCAAATCAGGGAGGATCAGATACAAACTTGTGGCCAAACGGTTCACCTCTTTAGTCCTTTCCTCCCGTCACACAAACCTACCAACCTCTACAGGACCGGTCCATCTAAGGTGTAAGAGGGCCGCTGGGGGCCGGGGTCGGGTATGATGGGTCTCCTCTTCTGTTCCTACAGGAGAGCAGCATTTTATCCTCTCTCACCACAGACGGTTTTCTGCCCTTCGTCCGGTCCGTTACCAGAAGCGGGACGAGCAATCGCAGAGCGGCGCTCCCATTAATTCCAGTGGGAGTGAAACCAGCACTCCCACTAGCTCCCCCGTCTGAACACCAGCAATGACAAAGGGCCAGATGATCAGCTGATGGACGGGGTTATGAGCGGCGGACCCCCATCCATCAACTACTGATGATTCATACGAAGGATGGGTCATCAGCTGAAAAAAGAGATAAGAATTTTCCAACCTTTAAAAGGTGTTGCCCAACTTTGTGCCGTTTTGCAGACAGCTCTGTACATTGTGTAGTGGCTCGTGTTGGTACTGCAGGCTGAGTCCTATTGAAGGACCAACACGAAATGTAAGGAGCCGTTTGCTTTTCCCCCCGCAGTCATGTGATCATGGGTGCAGCCATTGGGTCTGCAGCAGTCATGTGACCTACGAACGCGACGCTGTTGCATCTGGTTTCGGGAAGCACAGAAACAAAGAACAAGTTGAGCGGCGCTGGACTGGAGGCACAAGAAACAGTGAAAGGGTGAGGAAGGATTTGTAATACCATTCCCCACCATAGGGCGGTTTTTACCCTATTCTGACGGGGAGGGGGTGTAATGAGTCGAGAGAAACAACTTGTTCAGCGGACAGTTATTTAGGGTGTACGGCCATTTTAAAGGATTTGTCCCAAGACGACAAGTCCGGCTGAGATGCCACATTGGAGCATATGGACATGATAGACCAGAGTCCCAGCCTGTTCATGTGGACTGTAAGGAGACCGTCACCATCTTTTTGCGCCCCTGTCTGGTAGCATACAGTAGCGCCTGTCACACGGATTACAGCGATGTCTGCTGAGGGGATCTGTGCAGGAGTTTGGGGAAAATTAGCATTTTTATTAGTGGCAAACATCCATAGTGGGGCTACAGGAAGTAGTCCTGGATATTCAGGAGCTTCGGCTAGTCCCACCCACTCCACCCTTCAGACACTGATTGACTGCCCTCTGCCTATTACTGTGTCAATCATTGGCTGGAGAGCGGGGTGGGTGTGGCTAGGCTGCAGCTCACAAATATGGAGGACTACTTCTGGGTCTGGCTGCTACTAATAAAATGCAAGCTTCTCCTAAACGCAGCGTGTAAATGCATTCAATGGGGAGGAATCTGCTCAAAGGTCCAAGATTTAGCATTACAGCGGACAGCGAGAAATTGGGGGAGGCAAGTGAATATAAAAGAGGCGCAGCCTCAGTGACCCCTGACTTACCGCACTCATAGGACTCAACAGGTAGAAAACCTTATTTTTAGAGGACACCCCCGTGTGGAATCGGTCCGGTCATAAGAAAAAACTAATGATATACACACATCCATCTATCCATCTCCAATAGGTATTCTGCCTGTGCAGAAAACAGCAAGGTAGCGAAATACCAACACCAGAACAGCTCAATGAATACTGTACCAGAACCAAGCTCATAACATGAATACAGCACCAGTACTGAGCTAGTAACAAATAGCCACAGTACATAGATACAATACCATAAAAACACAAATACAGCAGCAGAACCAAGCTCAGTGCGGAGCTACATTACTAGAACCAAGCTTATAGAAAATACAGTAACAGAAGTAAGCAATTCAGTTGCAGGGGGTCAGTGGGCCGACGGCATCACCATAGAGGAGAGGAGGATTCATAAGGCTCCAGAAGACACTGCCACATGGAGGAAGGAGATCCGGCCGGGTGGACCAAGGTGGGAAGCGCGGTGCAATCACCCTCAGCCTACATCTGACTGGCGCCTCCCTACAAGCTGGTGGCTGGCACCCTTGCAATCGCACCGGTCACACATAGCCAAGAGCGGCCATGTAGCAGGTCCCCTTTAAGTACCACCGCAATGTTTTGGTTCTTGGTCAGGAAGTGTCGCGCTACTTTAATGATTTTCAACATCCGGGATCATATAAATGGTGGGAACAGAAGACCAATGCAGGCGAAACCTTAAAAACAGCTCCTTTGTGACTCTGCAATTACGTCCCACTGCACTTCAATCTGCAAAACAAAGAGCCTGGGGGAATGCAGGGGTTAAACGTGAGAATACTGTAATTAGGTGAGCAATCAAGTAATAAGCATCCAGTATGTAATTCCGAAGCAGCGGGGCGCTATTCAGCAGCCAATCTTTGATCCCACGAAGGTCCGTGTATTGGCAGCAGCAGGCGAGCGAATTAGTTACAGTTTGTGTTAACTTAAGGCTGTTAAAGGAATTAAACCCCTCGGGCCGCGGAGAAAGGGAGGAAGTAGCGGGCGCAATGTAAGGCGAGGCGGGCGACCTTACCTGGGGAGCTGGAGAGCGCAGGAGTCATACAGTAACAGGACGAAATCTGCGAGAACGCGGAAGATTCCAAGAACTGAACGTCAAGGGTCAAAACTAAAGAAGGCCCAAGAGATTAGGAGATGGAAGGAGGCCGACGCGCCGACGCTCTACCTGTAGGCCGCGCCGACGCTCTACCTGTAGGCCGCGCCGACGCTCTACCTGTAGGCCGCGCCGACGCTCTACCTGTAGGCCGCGCCGACGCTCTACCTGTAGGCCGCGCCGACGCTCTCCCTGTAGGCCGCGCCGACGCTCTCCCTGTAGTCCACTGTCTCATGACCATTGGCCAGGGCTCTCCACATATACACGTGCCATGTGCTTCCCATGAGCAACTTCGTTCTTTTCCTTTTTGCTAAATGAAGCCAATCTCTGCGCATTGTTCATCATTAAAGGGATTATATGGGACTTCCATCCTCCGAACAGGCCATCATTAGTGGGTCCGCCACTCAGGACCCCCGCTGATCAGTAGACTGCCGAGCCTGCTGTCAGTGCGGACAGCGCTGTCCGTATTCTAGAGACCCGGTTTAGTACTGCAGGCACAGCTTCCATTTAAGTCAATGGGAGATGTATCTGTAGAACCAACCCGGGTCACAGCAATGTCGACAGCGCTGGTTGCACTGACAGCAAGCCCAGCGATCAGCAAGGATCCTAAGCGGCATACCTCGGGAAAATTAACTAGGGATGGTTAATCAACAGTGAGCCCTACGAGCCCTTCAGTACAGATGACCGATGAAGGGTGGTTTCACAGTTACTTATGTTTTCATGTCGGCAGGGCCGGTCGCACATCTCTGCAGCCGCCAACTCCAAGGAGGTGTTCCTTTTGCTCATGCAGCCGCCCTCCTGACATGAGTATAGGGCAGATCTTTTTAACCGCTTCCTACCCAGACACTTTACCTGAATGCATTACCAGAGATGGCCACTAGACAGTAACAGGTGAAGAGCCGTCACAGATTTGGCAATATGGTTATGATCCGATAAATCCAGTTTATGTGCACCTCGTGCAATCCGTTCTTTATTGCTCCAAAGCTTTTGTTTGGACAACATCCGCACGGAGCTTGTAATGGTCTGCCTGTGTTTGTGGAGAAAGACCTGGTGGCTAAGTGCCTGGCAGTGATGCCTCCTCGGGTGCATCCACTGAAGGAGAACCCCCACAGCCATATTCAATACTAGTTGTAGGGTTTTTATGAGCTTTCGGTTCAAACTAATACAGACTGAACCAAACTTTTTGACGAAATTAAAGTGCATGTCCATTTGTTTCAAGCACAAAAGCGGCACTACCGGGTCCAGCAGTGGCATCTCCTGCATCACTTTTAAGATGTCGCCCAACATAAAGCCCCCCCAACCCCCTTCCCCCCCGCGGGACATTTTAACCTTTACCGCTGAATTGCTCAGAAGAGCCCAATCTTGGGGAATGTTTGGGAGGTAAGCCGCTCTTCAACCTCTTGCGAGAGATGCAGCAAAGTTTTGGAGCAGGTCACGGGAGCCTCCCGCCATGGGAATGACAGTGTGACACTCTTCAGTAGATCGGACCGGGGACTTGGCACCATCACACAGAGATATCTGGGCACCCCACCAACAGGAGATGAAGGCGGCGGGCGAGCGTGAGAAGAGTCAGCGGCGCTCTGTTATTATCCCGCTATAAAGCAATAAACCACCAAATTACAACGGTGAGAATCAATGGCAGCGACTATGCTGGAAGACGATGAGAGAGCGGGCCGTCACCGCCTGGTTTGTGGTTCTTCCCAACCAAGATGTTAATAGGGTAAATATGGAGGAAGCATCCAACCAGCGATTACACTGATATATATATATATATATATATATATATATATATATATATATATATATATATATGATATAAAGTAGCAGCAGTAACCCCCGTGGCAGCGCTAGTCTGCCATTGGTTTACGGACCTATTATGTCACACATTTTGTAACGGCCGCTGTGATAGGCTGTCGCTGACCCACCTGTCTTGCCCACCGCTGGATAAGAGCGTAACGTTGTATAAAAGGAGACCAATAGCAATGATGACACAAACTACGCAACGCGCTTCAGAGGTCCGACGCGGCCGCCTCCTTCCTGCCGCTGCTTAGGCTGGTTTTGCACTGTTATTTTACACGTATCGGAAGCGTGTTTTTGCACACGTATTCTACACCAAAATACGTTCCCATTGGGGATGAATTGATTTAGAATGCGAATGCGCGTCCCTGTCTTATGGATGTGGGTTTTTCCCAGATGCATATTTACCCGCTAAGTAACCGCCAATGTGTCTTTTTATGGCGGTCACTAATAGGCGGTGGCTTGGATGTTAACTGACAGCCCGGCTCCTACTCCAACAGCCAAGAACAGAGAAACCCTTAACATGCCACAATCCATAGTGCACCCCGCAATGTAACAATGGGTTCCCATGGCAACCAGAAGCCTCATAAAGACCCCCCATGTCGGTCATGTAATTCATGCTATTAGGCCCAGTCTCTGGCAGAGTTTAATAGGCCGCTGTCACAGGCTTAGACTGCAGGACATAAGTAATGCAGTGTACTAACGATCACATCTTCAAGTCCTCTTGGGGGACTAAAAAAAATATTTAGTGTAAAAACAATTCTATTACGTTTCATTATTTCCACCCACAAAAAAAAACCTTTTAAATGGATAAAATCCCCCCCCCTCCCCCCCACAGTACATAATGTGTTTTCATCGACCAGATAATGAATATATGTAGCGCTTTATCTGCTGGGCGAACGCCATAAATACACTTTAAAAGAGTAACGCCGGAATTGCTGTTTTTCTTTTGTTCGCCTGCCAAAAAACGCAATAAAATCAATTTTAAAAAGTGACAAAAATACCTCAAACTGGTACCAATAAAAACCTCAACTCTTCCCGCAAAAAACAAGCGGCTGCCGGAGGATAGAATGTTCTGGTCTTAGACTGCGGCGATGCAGAGTCCGTTTTTCTTTCTAGAACTCGCGTGTCGCAGTAAATGGCGCCGATCGGATAAGAAAGTTATCAGGTTATTTTTACCAAATGGTGAGCGGCATGAAAAGGGCCAAAACACAACGGCAGAAGTTAGAGCCCCTCCCCCCCCCCCCCCTCCCTTATTCTGCAATTTTCAACCCCTTTACATGCGGAGGAAAGCTTATGGCGAATACGATGCAAAGTTTGCAGAGATTGTTGCAGAGTTTGCAGCACAAGAAATCCCCACCGCGCCGCAGTAAGACAGCGGAAAAACCAGCACAAGTTCACATGGCGCCAATTAACCTACCAGTGTGTGCGCGCATTGTGGCAGTAAGCTGGTAACCCACGCCGCGGCGCAGACCATCTCTGTGCAACCGCCACCCCGCAGACAAAACCATTTCATGGAAAGTGAAAACTGGGCGCAGTCTGATAACACGGAGACGATCCGCGCCAAGTGTATGTAATGCCGGAATATGGCAGAGCGCCAGCGCGTACAATGGGCGCCCGCATTCCCTATAGCGCTATAATGTGCCATGTAAAGAATGACTGGCAGCTCCGCGACGAGGCTTTGCCGCTCCCATTGAACCCAATTTAGAAATAACTGAGCAGCAATCTTCTGGGTTTCCTAATTCTGCCAAGAAGCTCCCGGGCCGCAGAGTCTTGGATCCTCTTAAGGAACTTCAAAGAAATCAGAAGGAGGAATACGAGGAGCGAAACCTCCCTTGTGGGATCCAGTGGCACAAAACTTCAGAGCTGTAGAATGTGGGAACGGAACGTATAGAGCCGGAGAGCAGTGCATGCTGGGAAGACTCATGTACGAACACAAGCCATGTATGAAGGCATCCGAGGTGCGCAGCGTGTCACGGGGGAGGGGCAGCATGTCACGGGGGAGGAGCATCAGAGCAACATGAGGGATTCACAGACTACTATAAAGCTCACCTATATTGGGCCCGGTAACCCCATATACAGTTCTGTATCCGCTCTCAGAAGGAGCTCAGCAGTCGCTTTCTAGTTCGGCAAACCGTCCCCTATGCGAAGATATCGGCCAGTAAGTCTCTCCCGCGCCATCATCTAATGAGCTTCTGACCGTCTGATGGGCGCTCCGCCTCTGCGGGGGTCCGGCTCTCTTCCAGCCTGTCCTGCTACATACTGCCCCTTTCTTACTGAGGGACGCTTCCAGTTCTTCCACTGGAGACGTCTTATGTTCCACCCCCAAGGAGCCTGCCGGGCACTGAGCGATTGGGCGCAGCGACTCGTTCTCAGGCTCATGCGTGCGCCATCATCAGTCCGGCACAAGCGCATTGGAGAGGGGAAAGCTGGAGGCGCCACTCAGCAAAAAAAGGGGCGGTTTTTAGTAGAAAAGACTGGAAGACAGCCGGACCCCTGCAGAGTCGGACCGCCCATCGGACGGTCCAGGGCTCATTAGCATAAGGCGCAGGAGAAACTTCCTGGCAGACATCTTTGCAGAAGAGACACGTTGGGAACAAACATCGCCGGTTCCTTCGGACACAACAGTATACGGGGTTTATGGGCCAAGTTCAGGCGCCGGCGCCCTTTAAGGTTCCACATAACTGAAGCTTGTGAATTATGGAATTGCTCTATAAGCGACTGATAGCGGTGTGGAATCCCCTCCATGTCTCAGTGAGGTCACCATTAATAACCGTGTATCCCAGTTGCCGCCGCTCACGAGGCTTCCTCTCCCACCGCTGCTTCCTAACGGTAATTAACGCGAGGACTTTCATAATGATAATTATGCAGAGTAAAGGGGCAAAACAATCAATGAGGAGCGCCAAATATATCCATCCTCACAAGCGGGTTTATACGGGTCACATAACGGAGGGCCACGTGTAGACGAGGTCCTTACAACCAGGCAACATGGTTGCTCACAGAGGTACTAAGGAAAACCGCAAGAAAACTCCACCATACCCTGCACAAGGATGACCGTCTGACCACCCTATTCCCGGACCCTCCGCTTCTGTGTTACAGGCAACCTCCTAACTTGAGGAACTTTATAATCTGGAGTGCATTACCCTCTGACACACAAAAAGGAACTTATCCCTGTAATGTAAGGAGCTGCAAGACCTGCTCACATATACTGACTGCGGACAGGATACGGATTCCCAACACGCAGCAGGACTATAAGATCCCAGGGACATTCACATGTTCCTCGTCCAATGTTGTGTACCTGATCATGTGCAGCAAATGTCCTGTTGGGGGTCTTTATGTTGGAGAAACAGGACAAAAACTGAAAGCCAGGATGAGATCTCATCGCCACACGATTGAACACAGAAAAAGAGAGTTACCTGCGGCCGAACACTTCTCTAACCATGGACATGACATAGGAGATATGAGAGTTTTGATATTGAAGGGTGGTTTCAAGTCACAAAACCACAGAAGAATTTGGGAATATAAATTGATAACAACCTTTGACCCGCTGAATACGGGGTTAAACTATTCCCCAGGATTTATGCGTGAATGGGAAGTGTGAGACATTTATTATACAGATAAGACCCCCATCAACAGTAATTCAGGGACCATAAACTTTCACTCCCTTATCAGTGCTTAGCTAAAAATGTCAGTGCACCTCTTGTAGCATTTCTAGCCTGCTGACCTCCCCCCCTCCAACAGTAATTTAGGGACCATAAAACTTTCACTCCGCTATCAGTGCCTAGACAAAAAAAGTTTGTTTTCTGGTTTGCAGAATTCCTTTTAAGTGCGAACCAATCACATCCATATCTGTGCCTTGTCATAAGTATGTATGTTATAAGTGTGTATAAATATGCATGCCTCTTCAGATCCAATCCATTTAAGCCGGAAGAAGTACCCCTGCGTTGGTACGAAAGCTCGCTATTATAACATCATGTATTTTTGTTAGCCATTAAAAGGTCTCATATCTACAAGATTACGTTGTTTCTCTTGCTGAGAACAATCACAGGTTGCTCACAGGAAACATCACAGAACGGAGATGCCAGACGTTGTGATCAGGAGGTGTGCAGACCCACCGATCACTAAAAGGAACAGGCAGGAACAGTCAGCTGAGCGCTGTCCCCACCGGCAGTACAACGACCCGGCCATGTCAGAGCGCACACCATCAGGCCAATGGACTTGTTGAGGAGCTCGCTGTCCAGCGGCACAACTCCCAGCGGGCACAGAGGCACATACAGTAAGGGGGCGAATCACCATAGTAACGATCCCCCCCGAACTGCAGATCTGCTGCGTGTGAACGGCAATCAATGAGCGCCGATTCAGACACTTGGTGGCTTGCCGCTCCTTAAGGTAAGCCGATTGTCGAGCCATCCAAGAAGACCCTCGTCTCAAGAAGACAGACGGGACACGAGCGCCGTGATCAACGGGGAAAGATGCAGCTGAATATACATTCCCCATATAGTGTGAAACGGACCCAAATATAAGATGTGCCACATATACAGCTCATTGGGAAGACTAATGGCGGCTGTGTGTCGTCACCGCGCTTCTCAACCTCTTAAAGGGGACATTTAATAGAGAATATAAGGATTTACTAAAATACATTTTTTTCTTAGGACTCTATTATGTTGTTCCTCTTTTACTCCTCCTGGAAATCTATATATAAAAAAAAAATTTTAAGTGCGCGTTCTCATTTCGTTTATCGAAGGGGTGCGTCCTCAGTCATCGCTCTTACATGAAACTAGGCTGTATGTGTGAGGGTGAAAGAAAGAAATGTAACTCGCCCAGAAACCATAAGAAGCGAGTTTGCTGCGGAATTGCAGAAAAATAGTAAAATTGCTGCATGTCCGATCTCACATCGCTGCCGGACAAGAGTCACATGTAAGCGAGGAGTCTCACAACACCACGATAAAGTCACGGGTGCAGGTAGGGGCGCCTGACGCCGATCGCCACCGACTTCATCCCTTCAACGTTCAACACAAAACCTGCTGCGGACCTGCATAACAAAAACGCACCAAAATCGGCTGCGCGGACGGACCCGCGGGGTGTTTTCAGACATGGCGGCAAACCCTGCCGTGGATTGTGACGCAGATTTGCTAAGGACGGAGTTTTCCACCGCCCGCGGAGCGCCCTCAGCCGTAGCGCGGCACACCGAGGACATTTTCCGTCTATAATTACGGGCGACCTTTCGGTTACGTGGGACATGTTCAGCGTCATACGCAGCGCACGTCAGATAACCGTTAGCCCCCACATGGAGGCTGCTGGGAATAAAGCCGTATTAGGCGTCTGCCAAGAAAGAGCATCTATAAATGCTGTAATTTACTGTAATTACCCTCAGTAATGAGACGGGAGCGCTGCTCTGAGGCACCTGTTTACCCCGGCACAAAGTTCGCCGCCCCCTTTGTCCACTAGCCGGGGGCTCATTTTCCTGTCAAGCAAGTCTTGATATATGAACGGAAGTGTAGCCCCCGGTATTGTGACGAAGAGAAGGGGCTCCACTGTCCGGGAGGACACAGCTGCAGACGGAGAGCAGCGTCACCCAACGCTACACCGCCCCGCAACTCCGTGCCCAGCTGCAGGCGCACAGCAGTCATCAGCCGCCGCGGGTGGGTGACAAGATGCCATCACAGGGACAGGAGCGAGGATGAAACGCAGGACCATCACTATTCTACACAACTCGTTAGGCCTCATGTATCAAGATTACCTAGATGGGAAACTATACATTACCCCAGCAACCAATCAGAGCGCAGCTTTCTCAAATTGCTGCAGTAAAATGAAAGCTGCGCTCTGATTGGTTGTGATGGACGCTTTTAGTGCTAGACAGTTTCGATGAGATCCATGGTATCCAGTTTTACGGTACGGTGAGAAAGGGTTGTCTGGGGCTAGAAAACATGGCTGCTTTCTTCCAAACACAGCGCCACCCTTGTCTGTAGGTTGGGTGTGGTATTGCAGTTCAGCTCTATTGAAGTGCATGGGAGCTCAGCTGCATTACCAGACACAACCCACGGACAAGGGTGGCGCTATGTTTGGAAGAAAGCAGCCATGTTGTAACCCCGGACAACCCCTTGACAGTCTGTTAATACAACACCAACGGCCAGGAATTCCAGTAATCCAGCATATACAGTCCTCCACCTGCTCTCTGCAGTCAGGTCTCGGGCAGCCGTATGCAAGTTGTGCCGGAGAATCTGCGGTATGCTTCGCACCAGTCGGATGCCCTCCGCGGATCTCGCCTGCAACACGACCCGAACCGGCACGCAGCGATTCGATTTACACAATCTGTTCATTATAGACTCACTGGTTGCATCGTGTCCGTGAAATACGCGGCCAGCGCACGGACATAAAGCACGGCCATCAGGTTAAGGCCAGAGGCTCTCTCTGGAGCAGACAGTTTACGCCGCTGTTCACCGCTGATAAGCATTGGTTTCTCTGCTCCTCAAAAGGAAGAGAAGAACGGAACTAAAGGCCCATTTAGACACAGATTATCGCTCAAAAGATGATCGCTGTGTCCATTTACAGGGCAAGGTGATCACTCAGATGTTGAGCAATCGCCTTGCGCTCCGAGTGGAGGATGCAGAAGACAAGCGGAGCCGCTTGTCTTCTGCATCCAACTGTTCCCCACTCGGAGCGCCCGGCTGTTATACAGCCGAGCGCTCGGAGCGGGGTATGGAGAACACAGCTGGACCGCTCTGATCTTCATACCCAGCCTATCATCAGGGAGCGGGATACAGCTGAAACAATAGTATCAGCTGTATCCTGCTGTGAATCCCTGATGAGGCTCAGCGTCAGCACGCTGAAAGACAACGATGAGCGACGGGATAACAAAAACTGCCCGATGTTTGTGCAGCTACACACAACGATTATCGCTCAATAGGCGGCTATTGAGGGAATTCTGCGCGATAATCGTTGTCTAAATGGGCCGTAACAGAATTAAACGTTTACATTTTTTTTCACCATTAAATTCCACGGCTTTTCATATAAAAGGAAAGGTTTCCGTTCCGTTTCCGTATTTCAATCAGAAATTAAACGGATTTAACAGAAGAAACAAAACTATTTCCTTTTATGATAAACCCGCCGACATCGATGGGGAGAAAACCGGAACCGCTCAAAGGGAACAGATAACCGGAAGTGCAACTCTCCAACGTGAGTTGCGCCACAGTTCCCCCGAGTACGACCCGAGAAGGATCCCCTCCCTGGAGAACAGCAGCTCCATACCGACTGTAGAGGAGGCCTGGCAGACGCAGCAGCCATATCTGCAGCCATATCTGCAGTGCAGTCGGCGCTCCTGCATTGCAGACCGGAGGCACATTTGCTGCGGTTTGGTCACAAGTGACATTTTACTAGCAATTCGGGAGAAGAGCAGCGCTGGGGGGAGGGGGGAGAGGTGCAGCGCTGGGGGGAGGGGGCGGCTGTCATCACATTTCAGGAAATCTCCGCTGGATCGTAAAAGACAAAGAAAAAAAAGCCAAATCCTCAACTGAGTGAAGAATACAAACTCCCCACATCACACCCGCTCTTCAGCCCCGTAGTAAGCGGTGACAGACTGGTTGCTAGGCACTGCCTGCCTGACAACCCCATATAAGGTTATGGTTGCTAGGCACCAAGTCCTTAGCAAACAGTCGGTCCTGGGTAACTCCAATGCTCAGAGCAGCAGTAGTCGGCCGTCACCAAGATATACCAGCAGGATAATAATAATAATAATAAATAATAATAATAATCTTTATGTGTATGGCGCCATCATATCCCGCAGCGCTTACATAGACGGGGGAATACAGAAAGACAAAAGTACAAACATTACAAGAACCATGGTTACATAGTAATCAGGTGATGGAAACAATAGGGGTGAGGGTCCTGCTCCAACGAGCTTACATACTACAGATAATGGGGGGATACAGAGGGTAAAAGGGCTGGAGATGTGCACAGTATGGCGGGGTGGAGAGTGAGGGATGCTATACACATAGACAATGGTCAGACATTTAGCCGTGTGACGGCAGAATTGGTATGACTGCAGGAGCGGTTGATGGTGGCTAGCAGGGATTGCAGTCAGTAGGTCAGGGAGCATGTTATCAGGTGGAGTACAGAGGGGTTTGTTTAGGGAATGCGGTATGCCTCCCTGAAGAGGTGCGTTTTTAGAGCACGCCTGAAGTTCTGCGAGTCCTGGATTGCTCGGGTATCCTTTGGTAGTGCGTTCCAGAGGACCGGTGCTGCTCTGGAGAAGTCTTGGAGGCGGGAATGAGAAGTTCGAATGAAAGGGGCGCTCAGTCTGGTTTCGTTAGCAGAGCGGAGAGCCCGGGCTAGGTGATGGATTGAGATGAGGGAGGCGATATAGGGGGCGCTGCGCTGTGGAGGGCTTAGTGGATGAAGGTAGTGAGTGTAAATTGAATTCTGTATTTAACGGGCAGCCAGTGCAGTGACGGGCACAGGGCAGAGGCGTCCGAGTAGCGGCTGGACAGGAAGATGAGCCTGGCTGCTGCATTCAGGATGGATTGGAGAGGGTAGAGTCTGGTGCAGGGGAGGCCGATCCGCAACGAGTTGTAATAATCGAGCCGGGAGTGGATGAGGGCGACAGTGAGCGTTTTTAGCGTGTCCACGGTGAGAAAAGAGCAGATAACGCTCGACGGACACACAAGGGGTCACACAAGGAGCCTCCATGCCCGCCCGTACCACATCTTGTATCT
Source organism: Eleutherodactylus coqui (assembly GCF_035609145.1). Classification (NCBI taxonomy): domain Eukaryota; kingdom Metazoa; phylum Chordata; class Amphibia; order Anura; family Eleutherodactylidae; genus Eleutherodactylus; species Eleutherodactylus coqui. Next base: position 9,944,736 of record NC_089840.1, read on the forward strand.
AAGCTAGAGGCGATACAACAGGGTACTAGAGCCTCCATGCCCCCCACATCACATCTGGTATACAAGCTAGAGGCGATACAACAGGGTACTAGAGCCTCCATGCCCCCCATATCACATCTTGTATCCAAGCTAGAGGCGGCACAGCAGAGTACTAGAGTCTCCATGCCCACCCGTATCACATCTTGTATCCAAGCTAGAGGCGATACAACAGGGTACTAGAGCCTCCATACTAGAGGAGCGCTGCGCATGCTCCTTCAGTCACAAATCAGAATCCACATCATTAGTGCAGATTTTGACAGGTGTCTGATGCAGAAATGCTGCGGTAAATACATGTGAACCCCCCCCCCCCCCAGGATGCTCTTACATGCGCAGCAGCCAACAGTGAGCATGCGTGTCATTCCATGTACACCGCCAGCTGATCTGCGGTACGGCTCCTACGACCGGTCATCCCACACTGCTACACTGGCCGGGGCGATATGTATCCGAGCAGCTGATGAACGGCTGCCAGCTGCTGGCGGTCACATCCACACGGTCCGCCGACCGCTCTTTCCGTATAAAAGGTCCTTCATTTCTGATTTTGTACATTTAAATGACACAATTCTGTAACTTCCTCCTGGCAACAAGTTAACCCCCTGCAGTCTGCTCTGTCCGGACCGTCCGTCTGCTCCCACAACTGCCGGCGTTCTGGGGTGGCATGTGGGCTTTAATTAGTGACTAATAGCGGCTCTGCGCTGGCATCAGGCGGCACGAGGAAAATACTTAACGATTATAATTAGCTGATGATTCATTTTAAAATGAGGAAGCGGAAATATTCAGATGTCCCGATATAACGATTACTTGTGTACCGGGCAGAATAACGCTCCTCGCACCAGGACGCTACCCACGACATGGCCTTCACAGCCCCCCGCTGCGCCAGCGATACTTCATCTCCAGTGAGAGTCTTCATCTTCGGATTGGTCAAGTTTACTAAATACGTGCATGCCCCATTAACATCCCACTAGATAAGGTTTGCTTAGAACTCTGGTTTGTGCTGCCCCTCTGTTGTTCTTCCTGGCATTACCACTGTCCTTGTCTTTGGGGAGTTTTCCTACACAAGCTGACACTGGATAGTGTTGGGGTCTGTAAGGACCCCCTCCCCCCATTAATAAGGGGGTCCGGTACCCCTCAGTTCCTAGTAGTTTCTGTCGTAAAGTTTCAGGTTTCACTGCAGGAACCACTATAGCATTGTAGTGCTTACCCCGCTCCTTACTGGAGTGCCCCCTATTGCCCACAGTAAGTATTGAACATAGCGGCGAACACTCAAGCTGCATCACCGCTTCCCCGCCTCCACCCAGTTCTGTCCTACGAGTTCAGCGCCTAAAAGAACTGGCCGGACCCCCGGGAACAGCCGTGATGCAATCACACGGCCCCCCACATTCTTTGCTCTTATAGACGGGAGGGCTCTATTTCCAATGCTCACAATGGGCAGCAGGGGGCCTTCAAATAAAGAGCGGGGGTCAGCACTGCTCCGCTACAGAGGTCCCTGGCATAAAACCTAATCATTTATGACACAGCAAAAACTTTTACGAGAAAGCGGTCAACCCCTTTAAATTAGTCAGACATTTCCAGGAGGAGTAACAGAGGAACGGTACAATGAAGAGTTCTATGAAAAGTTGCTCCAGATTTCTTATTTCATGAGGGTGCAAATATTTCCTAAAGGTAGACAAGTCAGTGGAGGTGAAAGAGTCCTCTTTAAAAACTATTTAACCATTGGTTTACTGGTTGACAAAGCCAATTGCACCCAATATGGCCGACACTGCTCACCCACCTTTCCTAAACTCCTAGCTATGAAGTAGCGTCTATTCACAACTATGTCAGAGGCGCTAGGCCCCGCCAAAAGAGCACAACAAGCTGTACAATTGCGTCCAGGCGGCATGCCGGACCCCGTTAAATTTAATGACGTCGTTCCGGGGCCGCTGGTCTGCCATGTGACAGATCCATTCCGCTTCCCAGTTCCTATGACTCTATGCCTATGTGAACAGCGTCTTACACGCATACTCCAGTCTGAAGGTGAGCTGCGACGTCGGCCGTCACCCACCTTTTCCTGCAGCTGCAAAAAAAAAAAGTTTAACCCTTTGTCAGAAGAGAAACTAATATTCACTGGTGATTTTTTTTGGATTTTAGGAAGAAATGCAAAATCTACAGATACTAAAGAGACTGCTGAAAGCTTGTACGGCCCCGCTCACGGGTACATCGGAGGACGATATAATACAGCAAGCAGGTGGCACGATGGCGGACGGACACCATTCTAGTTCATGAAGTCTATCCAGCCCTGCCCGGTCATTGCTCAGCTCCGAGGATGGAGTGGAACAATTGAGATGACACCGGAGCCTGGGGGCGGAGGGGAAGGGGAGACCACCAAAGGAAGGTCTTGGTGGGAAACTTTGCACTTAGGTGTTGAATGTGGCCAAGTGTGAACAACAGCTGATGGGAGGGAGTAATTACTGGACATATGTGCCAAACTGAGTGGAACCCAACTGTTCACCCCCCTCCCAGCAATGGGGTCAGTAATAGAAGCCTACAGGACTTGTCCCAGGAACATCAATGGGGTTGTCCTCAGGATAGGTCATCAATAAGAAGGGATAAAGGTCTTGGGCCCACATTGATATAAAGAGCTTGGCCATCCTCCTCCATCCCATAGAGGTCAGTGGAGCAGTGGTCTTACATGAGGCACTCAAGTGCGTTGGTCTGAGGGTCCCGGTGGTCGAACCACCAAAGTTCACACATTCAAAGCGTACCTGAGTTTTCTACAATACGTCATCAGGTTCTCCTTCCCCTCGATTGCTGCTGTTTGCACCCAGTTTCATGTTCTTAAGTTCTGATTTTCTGTTGCTCTGCTCTTTAGTTCCACCATCAGGGAAGGCCGAGCATTCTGCCAGTAGTTCCTGTCCTGACTTTATTGCCCTCACATGCTGCATTGTACTGCCTCTGGTCCAATCAGCAGGATCTGAATGCCCGCCCCTCTGCTCCGCCAGGACAATCAAGCATTTAGGCTCATGTCCACAACAATGCACGAGGGATACACGGTGAATGGAGGCAGTGAAAGTCAGTGGGCCTTCATTCTTCCATGCACACTGGCATGTGGACACTGCGTACTCATACACAAAAGAAATAAAAATCACAGCACAGCATTTCTCGCAGTGTCATACTCAGCCCATACGAGGTCTCTGCCAGCAGGGCATATGGGCTGCTAAGTGTAAAATGCTGTGGGGACCCGGTGGCGTTTTACGCCCGTGGGCATGAGCCTTAAAGATACTGAAGCCACTACAATGTGTGTGCGTGTACCCACGCGCTGCAACAATAGGAGAGACAGACTGAGGAGATACTTATCACAGTGTCTGCAGATCTGTCAGCTTGCAGCCACTGAGTGCCCGGGTAGCTGCCTGTGCAGATAGCCCCTCTACCTGTTTTGAGACTGTCCCCGTGTCCTTGTTATAATGCAAGCTCTGTATTTAATACAATAGAGTGGATTGCAGAGAAGCTGGAAGGGAGACCCCTAGTGGCAGCCACTTCAAATGTGATTTACAGCGGTAAAGCCCCAGACTTTTAATACAAGTATACTTACAGAATATGATGATACTAACACTAGCTAGTAGATGAGCAGAAGTTGTCTAAAAAGTTAGTGCCCCTTTAAGATACCTTTACACGGGACAACTGCCGGGCCCATTAGTCGTTCCACTGATTACCGTCCAGCGCTTGCTCCTGTGCTTTACACAGGGGAAACAGTCATTCTGTAACTGGAGGCAGAGTGGTCGAAGATATCTTCTGGCCGCCTGTAAGCAGGGCTCGGTCATAGATTGAGCGGCTCCCGTTTACACGGTCTTCGCTACAAATCCAGCGACTGACCAGGGAGTGATGTGTCACTCAGCGTCCTGTTGGCAGCCGCGTATACATGGGACGACTATGGGCCCAATTTGCTGGTTCCAGCAGTAATTCGGGCGATAATCCCCCCATGCCGTGTAAAGGTGCCTTTATCCCCTTGCCCGTTGATAAAGGATAATTGTATTCAGCAGGAAGACCGCTTTAAGACTTAAGAAATGCGCCAGCTGCTGCCACTGAACCATTGCGGGCGCTACGGGTACCCACCCGGCTCCACCGCGAAGCTCAGCTATTTGTGTACGTGCAAACAACTTTCTCCTGTGGTATCAATGGGCATTAAGGTGGCTGGCATCATTAAGTAATCTTTCCATCGCTCCTATTGTAATTGCTCTGTTGTGAAAACTTTGCTTTCATGTTTAACAATTAGGACCTGTCCGTACAGCGACCCGATCCCCGTGTGGTAAGCCCTTGTTTGCTGAACGCCCATAGAAAGGCTTGCAGAGGCAGGCAGCCGGAAACCGGCTCTGCGAGGTGCACAAGTGTGTTGGTGGAGCAGAGAGTCATCACAGGGTGACGTAGCGAAGAGGGTTACTAGCGGTGACCCCGTCCATCTCTACAGGGTATAGATCCGCGGGACGGTAGCACGTGCCACAACCACCACAGTACTAGCGTACCAATGAGGTCACGTATGAGGAGAGCTAATGAACTGGCCAGCATCAAAGGGGGCTGCAGGGGCAAACTCAATCTACCCTTTCCCACTAATGCCCCTAAACATGCCACCAGGGTCACCCATCCATGTCACATCGGTTCCTTTGGAGCCAATCTGCATACGAAAAAGGAATTTCACGTGACAATAACTACGGCCAACCAGCTGCGTGGTGCAGAAACGATCCGATCAGCCGAGGAATCAACAGTTGCTTGTTTAGTAGCTGATCGTTAGCATGGTGACACGGCCCAACGCCCGGGCAAAGAACGCTCAGATGAATGATCAGCCAGATAATCAGGCCATGCAAAGGGCCTGAAACTTTTGTGCACCCCTCCCCCTACTCCCTTGTACCCCGTGCACCCACTGCACTTTCTTGTGCCCCCCAATAGAGAGTCTGAACGATGACTACAGTTCCGGTGAGTTACCATCAGTGTGGTCAACCAGGAGTGTCTGAAAGGAACCAACGATCCCTACAATGCCAAGAACCTCCGCCCGCATCCACCGGCTTGCATGGGTTACTGTAGTGGGATATTGCTGGGCTATAACACTATTTTACAGTCAGTACTATATAATACTGTGATAGCGGGGAGCCCACCGTGATCCACCAGCCAGCGGAATCATTTTTTGTTCCACACTACCCATTCTGCTGTCTCCATGGGGTTTTTATAGGGGACCCGCGCAGTCCTCACGTCCGCAGGGTCGCTCACATAGCTTTCCTGCCGCAGCTCCATTGACTCCAACAAGATTTGTCTTTTGCTTATACTTGCTGCTATTACGCAGTTCTTAGATTTGGCTTCTGGTGTGGCGAATGTGTCAAGTGGGCGGTGCCTACCACTAACTGTCAATCAAGTCTGACACCACCTATTGACAGAAAGCAGTGGGGATCGCCCACTTGACCCATTTACACAAACCGTAGCTGAACCTAAGAGAAAAGTCAGTACAGAAAATGGGCGAATATTAAATAAAAGGATCAGAGTCAGCGGGGGCCACGGGGCCAGAGCTACCCAGCTGAACCCGCTGACATGAGTAAAGTCAGTGCAGAAAAAGAAAACCTGGTGGAGCGCCCCTGTTGACTTGGCAAAGTACCCCCTTTAAGCGGCACTCCAGTGTCTGAGGATATATTGAGGACAGTGTATCACATAAGGTACTGCCATACAAGTGCTATGCCGTAATTCAGCAGGAGGCGCGATATGTAATAAGGGGCAGGGGTGGGGATTGGTAATGCTGCACAAACTTCCATGTATGAAAAAGCTGAAGTGACAGGATGAATAAACCCAACGACTTATTTGGTTACAAAAAGCAGTACAACAGACACGTTTCGATGCAAAGGCCTCTTCTTCAGGGAATTCTGTAGAGAACCCAACTAGGGTCGGCTTTGGGGACTTAGCTGCGCCATGTGCGGTTTTTCGCTCCTCTGCTCATTCTGCTGACATGAGGATTTCATGGGTCCTTTTAAAGACCACCCTTCACCAGACCTTTATTAGTTTTTAAAATCCTGACTATTTGCAGCCACCATTAGGGGGAGCTACGTCATCCTCTAGCAGCAGCTATAGAAAACCCCGATGGACAGGAGTGCGACACTCAGGATCCCCATGCATCAGCTGATCGTTGGCATGCTGTCAGTGCGGCAGACTGGAGGTCATCAATTGTCATAGGAAGCAGGGGGAGCGCAGTCATCAGTCCCACCAGAATCAATGGGAGTGCCGCGCTGCTTCCTGCTGCTCTTATGGTCAGGACACCCCGTTCTGTCCTGAGCAGGAACTGTAGAAGTATGGCGCTTGCACCTCTGACCACGTCCGGGTCCGCTGTAGTAACAGCATGCTGGACGATCCATTGATGGACAGGGATCTCCAGCGGCGGACCATCGACCATCAACTGCTGAGGACTTATCCAGGGGATAGGCGTTCAGTTAAAAACAGACTGGAATGGCCCTTTAAAAACCACAAGCAAAACGTTGCAGGAAGGCGTTCCGTTACCGGCTTCCCCATCGCGTCTTCTAGAACTTCTTGACCTGCTTGTTGGGTAAATTTAGTAAAACCTCAACGCGAGGCCACCAATTGCCTCTGACATGGCAGAACGTGTAAGGGATCACTGCGGCGGCCGCTGAACCACAAGATTACAGGAAGGAGCTCCGGACTTGTCTGGTGTTCTGCGGCCAGAATAATCCCCTCTAACAGGGAGCGCCGCTCTCGGAGGTGGAGATCACACGGCGGCTTCATTAGATGTCATTACCATTCATCTACACAATCCCACCATGGATTAGGAGTATGACGGCTCACCTTCTTGCCTTACCCAGCTACTTAATGGCTGAAAATACAGTTAATTAAGGCCAATTATGAGATGGTAAATAAGAGCTGGCAGAGCTGACCCACATAGGCGCAGAGTAAGTGGGTGCACAATGCCATCCGTGGTCACTGGCGGGACAGACACCGGCAATCAATCTTGGAAAGAAGGCATTTCAGGCCAATGTGAGAGAAGAAGCTTCCAGATACCCTTGTACATGAAAAGGGGGTCCCTGACGCTCACAAAAACTTGCCCCTGGGTGGGTAATGGGGAAAAAAACCAATACATTCCCCCTCTCACGTTGCCTCCGGCTAACAATGAAGCCACATTCATCTGTCACAGGACTGCTGCAGCCAATCAATGGCCTGATCACAAAAGCGCAGCACCCACCGTTGCCCACTAATGAGCGCTGCCATCTTTCCATTGGTAACGGACGGATCACTTTCACATCACCTGACCAGCAGCGGCGGTCCGTGGCGGTTGCCAGTGTGCGCTGCGCTCTTGGGTGGTGGCAGTGAGCGCTCAGTATTTGGCGCGGCGTTCTGTGCCAACGATGTAGAAATGTTGCAGATTTTGTAGCATGTGAACGCGCCCTTAAACGGGTTTGCCCATCTTTAGTATGATGAAATATCGCCAGGATATCCCACCACTTTATGCGCACATGAGACCCCCATGATGTTGAACATGAAGGGGATGCAGCAGTGGTGCAGCAGTATTGTGGCGCTGTGTCCCCCTTCTTATCTCCCCCTGTGGCGGCACTCCGGACCATCTGGCTATGCAGTGAACTGTAGCACGGCCCATTCACTTAAATAGGGCCACCAGCAGCACAGCCGGGGGAGCAGCGCTACGCCATCCTTATGGAGTCCTATAGGTCATGCAATCCTCCATGGGTAAGCTATGCAAATCAGTGGTGGAGTAATACCACAGTGCCACTTACTGGAAGGTAGCTACCCTATGAGTCAATATCTGACCTCTTAAAGGGGTTGTGCCATAAATGACATTAATCGGTCTAGTTGCCTACATTTGATCGGTAGTCTCACCGCTGAGATCCCCAATGATCCTGAGTTCCATGTTCCTCCTGCATCCCTACAGTGAATGGACTGCACTCATTTCCAATGGGATTGCTGGTGATAGCCGAGGGCTTGTACTCTTATTGCCATCAGCCCCACTGAAATGAAGGAAGTGGCGCCACGCGTACCCATCTGCCACTCCAGTCAATCTCCATGCCACTGCGGGTGGGTGCAGCGATCCCATGGTAAGAGGAAGAGGGCGACATGGGACCCCCTCGGGTATCTCAGCAGTGAGACCCCCACTGATCAGACTTATCACCTATCCTGCAGTTAGGTGATAAGTCAATTCTGGTACAACCCCTTTAACAGCGGCAGGCGGGAAGAGCGACTGGGGTGGTGAAAACGGGTATCCTGAGGAGAGTTCAGGAAAGACGAAACCCCAGAGGAACAGAAAGGAACACAAAGTAAACTCAGAAACCTCACGTCCTGCCGGATGTTCCAGGGTCTGCGCCCCTCAGCAGACCGAAGTGTAGGATTATATAGGAGCCCCCAAACGGCTGTCTGTACATGAGTGTCCTGGTTCGACTTACCTCCCTCTAATGTTGTAAACCCTGTTAACAGGTCTGGCATCGATCCACCGGGTAGATACCGCTCCAACGGGGGGCGCCTTGGAGGATTGCCTCATACTGTAATTGATTTGCGTAGCTTTTCCCAGAAAGCATTACACGGCCTATAAAAAGTCTCAGTAGCTGGGATGGGACGGCTTTTTTTGCTTTAGACTGGGATGGACATCATTTAGTCAGTAGTCACAAGTCTATGGCCAGCGTGAGGGTACGCTCGCACATAGCGCAAATGCTGGGAATTGTTCACAGCTCAAAACCTGCAGCGGAGCTGAGCGACTGCTAGGATCTAACGGGTGCGAGTAAAGACAAGTCGCCACTCACCGCCTGCACCCGACAACCCAACCCCAGGGAAAAGATGGCAGCGTTCAGTAGTGCCGTCAGCGGCGATTTGTAAGCGCCTTCTCGTGTTCCCGTTAGGTCCTAGCGGTGGCTGAAATCATCTGCGGATCCACAGCTGAAGGAAACCAACGGTGCAGATTTTGCTGAATTTCCGCTGCATGTAGACGTACCGCGTGTGACGCTTAATCCTGGAAGGGTGGCTGTGGCCACCATAAGGACGGCTGACCCCTGGGACGACTCGTGGGCTGCCGGCCCGCTGACAGTTTCCCACAGATTCCTGTAAGGAGCCTTCTCACGGCGTGGAGATCAAGGAACGGTTCCTGAGCAAACAATTCGGACATTTACAAGGCTGTAAGGAGAGGCCGGTCCTACCAGATATAAAGCCCTGATTTCTATTCCATGTGTGCTGGCCCTTTAAAACCACCCTCTAAACCTGCCCAACGGTGAAAGACCAAAACTTCTCCCATCATGGAGATTGCCAGGAGGAGCGGCCCGCGAAATAAATCCCCCTAGTAACACGGCAATAATGGCGACTCGCACACCGGGAGATACGAGGGCGTGAATGCTGAAAGAGCATGGACAGAGTATGAGCCATACCATGAGGACGGAGCCAGATAATGGGCACACCGGGGGTTGGGAGGTGACAGGGTTCACACCTAACCCCCATTTACATCCTGCATGTTGTTTAGGGTAAACTCTAAGAGAAAGCAGAAGGTTTTATCTATGGGATCCAACAGAACAACACTGACCGATTCAGTAGGGACAGCATCATAATGTCAGGGACGCCATCACCAGGCAGACCCCTTTAAGGGGGGGCGCCATCACCAGGCAGACCCCTTTAAGGGGGACGCCATCACCAGGCAGACCCCTTTAAGGGGGGGCGCCATCACCAGGCAGACCCCTTTAAGGGGGGGCGCCATCACCTGGCAGACCCCTTTAAGGGGGGGCGCCATCACCTGGCAGACCCCTTTAAGGGGGGGGGGGCGCCATCACCAGGCAGACCCCTTTAAGGGGGGGGGCGCCATCACCAGGCAGACCCCTTTAAGGGGGGGGGGGGCGCCATCACCAGGCAGACCCCTTTAAGGGGGGGGGCGCCATCACCAGGCAGACCCCTTTAAGGGGACGCCATCTTATTGTGTCGCACACCCGATCTCAGAGGAAGGGGGTTCGGGATCCTTTACAGCGATCACCTGTGACCCCCACTGACCTCAGATTGCCCGCGGCTAGGTTAAGGCCACGAGGGACCTATAATTTATTAGCTTACATATCGCCAATACAACCTGGTCTGAACAAACCTGCCGACGCTTCAGAAGATGCTTGTCCACCATTTCTCACAAATTATTAAAAGGGGGGTTTCTAGACCGATAATTCATATTTTACAAGCTTAAAATGATGTAAAACAAGGATGGAAAAAGCCAAACATACGTCCCCTACTTCAGTGGCTCCGCCTCCAGCGCTGGAACCCCAGGGCCCACCGCTCAGAACCTGGGGGCTACTCACGTGCCACACATTGTCGAATCGACCACTCAGCCAACCACGGTAGCATCACAGCTGAAGCCTGGGGCTGACTAAGCTGTCACATGCACAAAGAACAGCATGAGATCACAGAGGTGAGGGGAAAAACAAAAAATTCACAGAAAAAGCCAAAAATACAATACCTGAAGGTCTGCAAAGCAGACACGGTCGCCATAGGCACGATCGCCATAAGGCAGGCACAATCGCCATAAGGCAGGCACAATCGCCATAAGGCAGGCGCAATGGCCGTAGGGCAGGCGCAATGGCCGTAAGCCCTGGAGATATGTAGTCAGCCAGACAATAATGTGGAGGAGCAGCTTGTTCCTGGCAGGCTAATATGCAGTCACCCACTCAACCCAGCCCAGATTGGGGAGGAGTGACTGCATATACTAATAGCCTGCACATGTGAACGATACCAAAGATGTCAGCCATAGATGGATGGTGACCCACCATACAGGATATCAACCCTGGCTGATATAAAGTGGGCCGCACTGGCTGACATCTTGGGCTCCCCCACCAACTAGCAAACTACATACAAAAGTTTTTGTTTTTTTCCCACATCTCTGTGATTTTATGTAATTTATAGTGAGTTAGCGTAGGTACTGACGGAAGCGGTGTGGCCTTGGCGCGGCCCGTCAGCCTATGCGTTTTGGCCAAAATGCAGTACCAACACCCGCATTTTATTAGTATGCATTAGTACTTTTGTATGTAGTTTGCTAGATGGGTCACCATCCATCTATGGCTGACATCTTTGGTATCGTTCACATGTGCAGGCTCTTAGTATATGCAGTCACTCCTCCCCAATCTGGGCTGGGTTGAGTGGGTGACTGCATATTAGCCTGCCAGGAACAAGCTGCTCCTCCACATTATTGTCTGGCTGACTGCATATCTCCAGGGCTTATGGCCATTGCGCCTGCCTTATGGCGATCGTCCCTATGGGACCGTGTCTGCTTTGCAGACCTTCAGGTATTGTATTTTTGGCTTTTTCTGTGAATAAAGAACAGCATGAGTGCTCAGCGGGTCCAGAGCAGCGGCGCCAGCGCTGGGCGGGAGCAGGTCCAGAGCAGGTCCAGAGCAGACGCCTTTCCATGATGCTGATCCTCCAAGAGCGAGGGACGCGGACGCCTTTCCATGAGCCGTACCACATTTATAGTGGTGGTTTATGGCATTAATCCTTATGGCTCAGCTCACACATTGGGGATCGTCTGCAGATCGCCGTGGATGTTTGGTGCCGATCTACATGTAAATCCTCGCTCCATAGACTTTGATACGACTTTCACCTCTTCAAATGAGATGGAGTAATGTGCATCAAAACTGCATTTTAGGTCAAGTTCCCATCTCCGCTCAGAGCCCTCAGCACAGATCTACAATAGTAGGGCGGACCCGAGGGAAGGCTAGGGCAGAACTACAAAGAGAAGGAAAAGTAGCGCACTGGCAGCCGCCCCAAATAATGCATCCCTATTTAATACAATTTGTCGGTCAATAGTAAAAAAAAAATTAAAATAAAGGCTGGGCCTCGGCGCGACCGTTGTGGGGAAACACAAACCTCAGAGGAGGAGCTCAACGTCTGTTTTATTAAGAGCAGCATAAGTAGACGCGTTTCGCATCTAGGCCCCCTTCCTTAATATCTGCCGATGCCACATCCAGAAGCGCAGGCAGCATTTAGGCATGATCCTGTTAACAGAGAAGAGGAGCCCCGAAACGCGTCTACTTAGGCTGGTTTCAATAAGAGAGGCTGAGCTAATCCCTTGATGTCTTGTGCTTCTCTAAGACGCTCGCGCCTATACCAAGTTGCTTTTTTTCTTACCATTGACCGATCATCTATACGTCTCCTCCTCCTTCTCTGACGAACTAATAAAATGTAACCTTTATTAATAACAAGTAACACTTCATATGCACAAAATGTAGCCATCCACCAAATGGTGCAGGAACCCATCATATCTGATTATGTCCTCATGTTCACCCTGATAGCATTGGGCACAGGGGCTGCTGCAGCCCAGAAGCCAAACCATATATTCGAAGCAGCGGAGAGCATTGTATATTCAAACATAAAGCCCCCCAAACATGTTCCACCCCAGCAGTGGCGTCATCCGGGGACGGGATAATTACCCCAATCCACTGATGACGCTAATGCTGTGACACCACAGAACAGCTCAGCATTATACGCGGTGTTATTTAGTAAACTAGCAGTTGGTGTGCCTGAAGCGGCGCGGACCCCATTACTGTAATGCAGTCCTTGGGGGGCCGCTCACTTCCAGCACTTCTGCAGAGGGCTGAGCTAAACAACGCAAGCCGATTGCGCTGGGGTGAATTTTGATGCAGATCATTATTACGCTGCTTGCCTTTTATTATATTAGGGCTGTATCCACGGATCGGATTGGTTTCCCCTGCAGTCAGCGATGAATCTCTTATACTTTACATATATTCTACAAGCCGCTCTCCGACAAACAAACTCTTATTCTCCAGACAAAAGATGTTTGGACTCTTCCTTCCAGTACGAATCCGTAAAAGACCCGAAGACAAAGCGAAGCGGCCGATCTGCAATCCATTTAGCAAACCCCATGAATGCGTCTGTGGATGCGGCTGCCGGAGCCGTCATTGTATAGGAAGGAGTCTATCAATGTCAGGATACAAAGATAGGTCACAGCGACTGCATGTGGCAACTTGTAGCCCTTTCTCAATGTAGTGTCATGTATTACTAAGAGGACTGGGGCCGCCCAGGAGGCATGTGAAGAACACCGGGAGAGGGAACAATGTGGTTTAGGTTTGGTGCCCCGCAGCAGGAGGTTACATGGCAGCGATGAATGGAGGCCGATGCGGGTCACGGCGTTATGTTTAGATACTCCACTTTCATTTACCTCGTCTACAGGACACATTGCATAAGTCGGCTCCTTCTGACTCAAAGCCCGTTCTTCCAGCCCTGCCGGTGTGAAGCCTAAAACCAACGTCAATGACTGCATTAAGTGTGGAGACACCTCGGTTTCCACCCTTGTTTCTGGGGCTCCCGTGATGACTAATAGAGAAAGGAAGGACATGATTAACTGAAAAGGGACTATGCCGAAACATCCAGTGCCTAGAAGTCGCCCAAATCATTATAGTCTACTGTAGGTGCAGAAAAGTATAAGAGTGCATGATCGTACATTAGTATACGGGGCGATTCCATCCCAGACTGTGAGCTTCTATACAAGACATCTGTCACAGAGACCATGACGTCTCCAGACAAGAAGGACTGTGCCAACAAAGTCCCACTGAGCAAGAAAAGGGATCATCACAATGCTTTCCGATAGGGGGCGCTGCAGAGGCACTGTCCCATTTTTTGCATAAATTACCCAGAGGAGCGTGCATGGCCTTATAAGTCTCCTCACACCTTCTAGGTGCTCTCCCCAAGGAGAAACGATATCCTTCCTGACCAAGCCGAAAAGTTACATTGTGCAACTGAAGCGATGAGACCAATATAAATGGGACTTTAGACCTCGTATAGCAGCCGGACGAACGTTGGTTTAGCAGATCCCTCCCCGCTGTAATCTGCCCAGAGACGATAAAATGTTTGCCATCTTTTATTCGGCATAAAGATGGTGGTTGGCTGCACATCTCCAGGCGTACCGACCAATGGTGGCTGTACGGGGACGAGCGACGCCATTACTGTTCCTTCAGCTCCATACCGTCATCTGTCAGTGTAGACATTATTACCACGTGCCAATCGACCTGCTCATTCTCAGTCGGCGCTCTCATGGGCAGATGATCTGTCAGATGTATGTATGTATGTATGTATGTATGTATGTATGTATGTATGTATGTATGTTATACATACACACGTATAGTGCGTGCATGTAAATATATGTATTCATATAATAGTACAGACGTGTGATAAACTGCTTGTAAACCAACACCACAGGATGAGGGAAGAGATGTCCCTGATATGTCCACGTGTAGATCTGTCCTCCTCGTTAGGACCTCGATGAAGCTCCCGGTTACTTCACTTTTTCCTTATCGATTACTTTGCATAACTTTTCACTCCACTCGCCAACATTGTACCCATTTTTTTTCTTTTACTGAAACAATGAAACAAATGATGAAACATTGTATCCATAACTTTCTTTTTAACCTTACGAGGGGTATGGCAAGACAAAAACTTCTGCGTCCACCGAGGCATGCTGGGAGCTGTAGTTTCACAAAGGCTGGAGAGCTAGAGGCTATTGTAATAGAGTCCCTATGCAGTATCTGATTGGACAGATATGTGATAGAGAATTCCTTGGGTAGAACACTGTCATTTTGGGGAAAAATTGCTAGAAAAAGGTCATAAATTTTTATGGAAGGAAAAAAAAAAGCTAAAACTCCAACCTTCTGCCTGGGAGATTCCATGTATGAGGTGCAGATAAAGGTATCACGATGAGCCCTCAGGCAGAGATACGGGGAATGGAGACTCAGCAGAGCCGCCGTAGCATTCCCAGGTGTCTGCAGGTCATCCCCGTACATCAAATTAATACCAGCGCTTGTCTGTAAACCAACACCGGCTTTATCATCCATGCCAAGACACTGGCGTCCCTCCAATACTCTGCAACCACTTATGGTCGGACTTAGAAATCCATAAAGAAGAGCCTCCACCGCAGAACGTCCACAAGGAAAGTGGGGAAAGCATTAAAAGGTTTTCTGGTTTATAGAACTCAAAGCTGGAAAGTTCTGAAAGACCCAACAGCTCCATACATTACTAGGACAGCTCGTGGTTATCAACGAGAAACGTGTAATGCTTCATTTGGCCTTCGGAGGCACTGTGGGGAAATTAAAATGCTGCAAAACTTTCCTAAATTTCTATGAAAGAAAATGTGCCACAAATTCTGCACTGAATTAATTACACCACATTTATAACACACACTATAATATATATATATTTATTTTATTTGTGACATTCCAGCCTTGGCTTTTTTTCCTGCATCTACAGAACATTTAACCATAAAAACCGAGATCCATCATATTGTAATTAAACAATTCCACGACCCAAAGTCGGAGGGTTCCTCCAATCTGAATGGCTTTCCTAGTAATTATCGGGACCCGCTGCTTCACAACAAACACCTTTCTTATCTCTCATCTGAAGGGCTTCAAGGTCAAAACATCACTTACTGGAAGACGACTCTCTAATCACCCGAGAAAATGAACAATGCGCCGTCATGTGGCGAGATCTGCCGAAGACTACATCACCGTCTCATTACTGCAGAGAACCCCATTGTGTTCGGGGCGCGGGCGCTGGGGTTTGATGCCATCCTCCTGCTAGTCTAGATTAAAGTCATTGACTGATAAATGGCGGTGTTATCTGTGAAGTGCAGGGCGCCCCGCAGAGGAGGAGGCTTCATACAGGCCAAGGCAGGGGATCTCACGCAGTAATTGGTAATCTGCATCAGAGATGAGCTTTCAGCAACACCCGATCACTGGATAGGATCTAAGCCGAGTCTAGGCCATCAGCAGCTTACAACTAGACAAACCCGTTAAACTGCCACCTCAAAAGCCCAACACAACGGACAAGACAATAAATTGCTGGTCGACCTACGGATCTACGAGCGGTCCCTCCACACACTTACAGACCGGCCCTCGTTCGAGGATCAGGGGCAGATATATCCCAAACTCCAGAATAAAACCGCGCAGAATGCCGGAGAGCATGACAGAAGCCAGGCCCATTCTAGTCAATGGGGACCACCCAGCACTGCTTGTTGCCATCACAGCACCGCTCCGGCTTTCCATCTTCCTGCACCCAGGATGGAACAGGAAAACAAATCTAGATGTGAAAGTCAGTTGCAATCAATTACAATGGTCTGAAAAATCAGTGATGACGGCATGACAACTCCATGGAGTCAACCCATTGGGCGAACGAGGTGGCGGGAGATTCTGCACCCACCCCGACGAGGGCTGGCAGTCTTTCACCCGTACACTATTAATTTAGGAGATGGAGTTGATGTAAACGCTGACCAGGTTCAAATGCCATTTTTGCTTTGGCCATTCCAAAAGCATGGATAATTTTTGGTCTTCATAGCCAGGGAGCATCGGGCTCCGTAGAAGGCAATACCAAATCCTAAATGTCCGGCACCAGAAGCAGATTTCTAGGTTCCTCGGATAACTAGCTCCCCCATGGGATAAGCACAACCCTTGCCAAATCAGCAAAAACGGCACGACAACTCCCTTGAGTCAACCACGAGGTAAAACCAGGTGGCGCCAAATGGATTTAGCCTGCACCCACCCCTAATAAAGATTGGGAGCTTTCCCCCCTACTCCCTTAATTTCGGAGTCAAAGGGGATGTAGAGTTTTGCCAGATTCAAACTTTTTTTTCCCCGCTTCGTCCAATCCAAGAGTCAGTGTGATTTTCTGCTTTAGTAGCCAAGCATGGACTTCCATAAAAACCGATAGCAAGTCCAAAAAGTTGGGCATCAGAGGTAAAGTTTCTGGATGCTTTGGTGCCTCGCTGCTCCTAGGATAATCCTAACGGCTGCAAAAGCTGCGACCATCTTGAACAGAAACTGCAGTAAAATACACAACCAGATAACCAACAGAGAGTGTACAGGTGCAAAAACCCCAAAATAACAAAACTGTTGTATCACCTCGATGACATGAGACATCTCCTCTATAGCATCCCATTATCTTACTGCATGGGCAGCTCATTCCACCAACGCCGGGTAACAAGGATGCCTCGTAGAGGCGGCAGAGGAAATATCGGAAACCAGAGGCTTTCCCTTCAGATCCAGAAGAGGCATCTTCACAACTACAAGATTTGACTGCAGACAACTGATGGAACCTCAGGATTTTCTTGACCATCAAAACAATTATAACAAATATTGTGAAGTCCCTTCGAATACATTTCGGCACATTCACAGCCTGCCAGCCGCTCCGTCACATAGAAAGGGACTTATTCACACGACTGTATATATGGCGCTATGTAGCAGCGTCCAAAGACAGAGCAAAAATCGCGACCATCTGAAGCATTGGATTCCAATCTGAAAACCCCAAGTTTGAGGGGAAATGCCATTTTTTGGCATTCAAAATGTTCAAAAACCTAAATCTGCCCATTTTTATATGTCATAAGGTGGCGTTCCCCCTCAAACTTCAAATTTCAAGAATGAAACCTTGAGAAATGAAGTAATTGTTAAGCTGTCACTGGCAGATCTGACTTTGGGATTCTGTTGAGGGCAACATCTAAAAGACCCCCAATTTATACCCTCCAACCCCTTTTTAAGAAGGAGCGGCTTCAGAAGTCCGCTTACCACTTCCACAGAAGCGAGGTACCGGAAGACAGGATGTGGTCAGGGCACAGAGTTTATACAATAAGGAGAGACAGGTAGTTTGGGCAGAGTAGGCAGCAATCAGGCAGAGAATAGGCTGAGGCCATGACAGACAGAATTTGGCAAAGCTGGGTACGCAAGCCAGGGTCAAAACCAGGACAAGAGACGGAACACCATTACAGATGCAAATGAAACCTGTTGCTCGGGCTCATCCAGAGAGGGAGGTGCCTTTAATAACCTGGTTAACATCAGCACTGTTTGGGGAAAGGAAAGCTGGGCGCACACACTATAGGGAGACACTAACATCCGGGGGGTCTGCACAGAAAGAAGAGAGGACCCTGATGGATGCGAGTGGTAGGCAGGGACGGTGAGACAAGGCACCGCTGGCGGCCATAGCACTAGAATCCCTTTAAAGTGTTTTCCAGGCATTAACCATGATGACCTATCCTCACTATAGGTCCTTTACAGTTGATTGGCAGGGATTAGCCATTCAGGATCCCCACCAATCAGCTGATCCTCAGGTAAACGGTCAATGCAGTAGGGTCCAATGTAGTCATCGGTGGGCAGGGCTGGGGGTGTTGGGCACTTCAGCCCCCGACAGCCGTCCCAGCAATCGTTCCTGAGCTTTCACGAGGCAGCAAGGATCGCCCAATGATGGAGAGAGGAGCGGGCCAGAGATCGCTTCAGCCCGCCTGCATTCATAGTAAACAGGCAGTCGTTAATAGATGAATAACCGTCTGTTCACACAGGCCAATCATTAGATTTGTACACCCGCACCATCAGGACAAAATGACTTACGGTTCGTCGTAGAGTCACTGCCGGCATTTACACTGCATGATTATTCAGATTACCGCGATCCAGTGAGAATCTGAATGATTATCATTCATTGTAAAGAGGCCCCTAAGAGATCGCTTCACACTTACTGAGACCACAGAGTGACTCGCTCTACTACACTTCCGGCCCTGACCACCATGACTACCCCCGCTGCACTGACAGCTGGCCAGAGGATGAGCTGATCGTCAAGGATCCCTAGTAGTGGCCCTGCATTGATCTGGGGATAGGTAATCAATAGTAAACGCCTGGATACCCCTTTAACTCATCATCCATAGGACCTGACGGGTAAACAAACACACGAGACATCAAACAATCCAGAAAGTCTGTAAAACTCACTAATAAAAGGGCAGAAAACCTCTGGGAAGAGAATTAAAGTCCTCAAGTACCCGAAGACGTAATTAGGTTTTGCGGCTCATCTTTTGATTTGAGTCTTGTGAAATCCCACCCTGTATCGGCGCTCTGCCCTGGGAACAAGTGCCGGATTATCAGACTCATCCGGATTAAAGGGATGTCACCAAGTATTGCACAGGAGATCAGAGGAATACAAAACGGTGTTCCTATATGCAATGAAATACAGACATCGGGCCCCAAACACAAACACAGCAAAAACCCTGCAGGAGCTGTGAACCCTCGGCCGGCCGCGAGGAGGGGGAGGGGAGGAGAACTCCAGGCAAGGATGGACTACAAGAGGAAGCAGAGGTCACCTCCGAGCGGACGAGGCTTCCTACTCCCTGGGGATCATATGGACTGTAGTCATAGGAGCAGCGCAGATCCCATCCAGCGCACTCGGACAGGCAAACGTAAAAGGGGAACATTTCATTTTTTTTTTTTTTTTAAGTGACAAAAAGTTGACAAAAACTTTAAAGTCCCATTTGTCACTTAAAATAATCAAAGTCGCAGCGTCGGCAGCAGATCTCCCCGTACGGCCTCCGCGGTTCGCTGCGAGTGAAGAGAATCGCAGTGTTTGTGTAAAACATCCGAGTTATCTAATCTTACGAGAAATCAGCCGGGCCAAACTAAACCGCGATCCGACCGGAGACTCAACAAACCGCAGGCGCAGCGCGACACGCAGAGACCGCCTCCTGGGAGAATACCACTTGTGTGCCCCCCCTCCCCATCACTGCCACCGGGTACGGAGCGCGGTCTCCAGAGACGGGGAACTGCAGTCCGCATGGAAAATAGCCAAGATACAATGGCGCAGCGGACTACACCGATCATAAGCATGTGGTGAAACTACAACTCCCCGCCGCAGACATTAATATATTATATAGACGCATGCGCGCGTCTAAAGGAAAACAGTACGTTGCCCGTAGCAACCAATCAGAACAGTTATCGTTTAAGGTAAAATGAAAGCTGTTCTGATTGGTTGCTAGGGGCAACAGGGAGCGACTGTTGCAACATTTGAGCCTCAATTATAAAACTGTCGTTGTTTCCCCCAGCAACCAATCAGAACTCAGCCTTTATCTCTATGGTAAAGTGAAAGCTGTCCTGTGATTGGTTGCTACCCTGTTTCCCTGAAAATAAGACAGTGTGTTATATTAATTTTTGCTCCAAAAGATGCGCTAGGTCTTATAAAAGGAGGCCGTGTCCTTGGGGCTTATTCACATGAAGCACTGACCCCTGATAATTTTCATACCTGCGTTTTTACATGTATGGAAAACCAGCCGCAGCATGTCGTATTCTGGACCGCATCGCCGACCGCAATAAGCGATTGAAGTGAATGGGACTGCGCAAATTTGCCCTGATATATATAAGTATTTGCTGCATATTTGCACAAGAAAAAAAAAAAAGTACTTTTGGGTGCGAGTAGGTCTGCAGCGATTGCGCATGCAGAAAGATGGCGGCCGCGTCAAAATACACAACGAATACGCAGATTTTTCATTTTGTGAAAACGGCGCTTTTCGATGCGAAAGGAGCGATTCGCTTCGCCATACGAGGATTTCTTGCTCTTTGAAAAAGAAAAAAAAAGCGAGTGCGATTTTTTCACACTCCCAGAGGAGATAATGGACATTTTGTGACGCAGAATTACCCAAAAACAGGGCGCACTGCGATTGTTTTGATCTCTCACCACCGGCGCCAGCGAAAAATTGTTTATGTAATATTACACCTCTTAAAGCACTGGGTTGTTTACGTGTGAGCATAACGTACGCCTCGCAACCGCACAGAAGACGTGTGAATACAACCAGAGAACGATGTATAGAGACATTTGTGTAAACAGCGAGGCGCTCCGGTACATGTTGGCGCTATATCACCCATTGACACTGCAGGCAGGAGATAGAATGGCGCTCGTATTCATCCTCCGATGCACGGCTGCTTTAACACGGATGACCGCTGACAGAGGACGCGGCGCAGCCGTTCACACAAGCAGATTAATCGTTCAGCCGGTCACAACGACCATATGATCGCTATTGATACGCTACAACGTGTGAACGAGACGCGCACATGTCCTCGCGGCCGCGGTTACACTGAATTGGCGTTCAAATGCGCAGAAACAACATTTTTGACGGATTATCCTTTCATATACGAGGAGCCGCAGAGAAAGTCATCGATTAGGACAACGAGAAATCGTAAATCCTGCGAACATCCTCCAGCACTGATGACAAACCCACAGACCGCCGGACGCACGACATCCTGTATCTGTAAAGAGGAAACCTCAGAAGAGGACGACCGCACGACAAACACCAAGCAACCAACTTCAAGAGACTTTCCAGGAAACTACTGATAAAGTTCGCTGAAGTGAGCGCCGGCCGCGAGATCGGCTACCGGAGACGAACCTACCGGCGCTCACTTCACCCAACTGATCGGCTACCGAAGCCGAACCTGCCGGCGCTCACTTCACCCAAATTTGTCACACACTGAACAGACCATTTAAAGACCTCCAACAGATGTAGCAGAGCCCAGGCGGCAATACCATTGTGCGTTTCCCCAGGACTGCAGGTAAGTGCTGTACCAACCAGCGAAGCGTCTGACAGACCGCATAATTGGACAGATGTAGCAGAGCTGGAGACAGCTACACTTCCTGGTGTGACAACCCTCAGCAAAATACATCGCAGCAGATCTAAACCAGCAGCAAACACGCTCATCTCTGCTGCATGACAAACACAACTCCGCTACATCAGAAGTTTGCTAAAGGTCCCAACCAGGAGGACCCCGCACTGCGCTCCTGATCCCCCCACTACAGAGCAGTCCTACTGGCCCATACATGGCGAGATGAACCCCCCGACACACTCGTCTCTGCTGCTCACCCATTGTGCTTCCTGCGCTGCTTCCACATGCTGCTCAGTAGATGGAGTGCAGCGGGTGGGAGGATCAGCTGAGGATGAGCAGCGGGGCGGGCTGTGGGAGCGCCTTCCTCCTCTTGGGATTTAGTCACACTGGGCTTGTGGGGGCCTGCGGCTAGTGCTGCCCCCCTGCTGGCCACCTGCGGCTAGTGCTGCCCCCCTGCTGGCCACCTGTGGCTAGTGCTGCCCTCACCCCCCCTGCTGGCCACCTGCGGCTAGTGCTGCCCCCCCTGCTGGCCACCTGCGGCTAGTGCTGCCCTCACCCCCCTGCTGGCCACCTGCAGCTAGTGCTGCCCCCCTGCTGGCCACCTGCAGCTAGTGCTGCGCCCCCCCCCCCCCCCCCCCCCCCCTGCTGGTTGCCTGAAGGCTAATGGAAGCCACAAATTTGCAACTTGAAAAACACAAGACCAGAAGTGGCGGCGCAGGTAGGACAGGCGAGAGGGAACAACCTGCAGGGAATGGAAACCAGCGTGTAGAGGAAAGCACTGACCCAGGCGCAGCCACACGGGCGGGTGCAACAGCGAATCGCGCTCTGCGATCCCTGCGGCGGCGGCGAGGTCCATCACAAGTCGCCTCTGCGGTTTTCATGCCTGTGAAATCTGCAGGTTTCAGTAGGAAAAACTGAAAAATCGCATCGCACTCACAGGAATATCGCGCCTAAATGCGAGGACGGCGCAAATGTTCTTGCAGACAATCCTCCAAAAATCGGACGCGCAGTGATTTTTCAATCTGGGAGCCGCGGGTTCTATTCATGTGTAATATCGGACCAGATGATAAGCAGATATCACGGAAAGCAATCCTCGGACCGGGGGAAAAAAGGCCAAATACGGGACGGAAATTGAAGCCATTCATTAGAATATGTGCGTGCGCGCCATTTACTGGGACGACTGGTCAGAGGGCAGAAATACATGTCAGCGTGCGCTATGCGTCTTATATCCTCAGACTAGAACATAGGGCAGCGCCTCCACACGCCGGACCGCGCCCCCACACGCCGGGCCGCGCCCCCACACGCCGGGCCGCGCCCCGATCAGGCATCTATACTCTCCAATCATAGTTGCGCCCAAGCGTTTTGGCGCTCTGCAGTCGTGCGTTCACATGGACAACTTTATGGCGCGAGGTTTGTGAGTTGCGAGCCCAATCTCACACGAAGCAGAGCCCGTTATTTGCAGCTTCCGTGGGCGATGCTCCAGCAGGCCCCATTTTTGGGTGATTCTGTTAAACAGTCACCATTCTTCCCCGTTGTTTCGGCGTGGAGCGTGCATCTACGTGGCGAGCACCAGGCGGATTTCTCCTTTCACTATTGGAGCATGCGACTGTCACACAAGGAAACCACAAGTGCCGCAAATCGGTGCATTTTTTTTTTGCAAAGAACATCGCACAATAAATGGTGGGTTTACAAGCGCGATGGCGGTCGGCGAATGTGGAAGAGACATGGCGCTTGCCGAGTCAATGCCTCCTAAGTGAAGCCTGTATGAATACATCTTAGTCACACGGGGTGGAATACGATTCAGAAGGTAAAACCGGATAATCCCCACGCGGCCGCCGGCCGGCCGCTCAGCGAGGAATTGGTTATCTGTCAGAATCACTTGGCTTTTAGCAGAATCATAAACCAAGTGGCGGTCGGGGCGGGTAAACATGGCGAGCGACTCCTGCTTACTGTGAATGGAGGCGGGCGAGCCGGCACGATCCCCTGGCGCTCAGCCTGCAGCTTTAAGGACTGCTGTAAGTGATAGTTGGACGGTCGTCCGTGGGGCAGCTGTCGGGCGCTTAACACAGACTGTGGCATCTAAACAGTTAACCTTCGCGGTCAGAGCCAAATATAATGGCAGCAGGAACCACCGCTAGCCGCCAGGTGTGGAGCGGCCGCCATACAGACCTCATGACCGCAGGAGGTGGCTAATAATGGTGGCCAAGTGGGCATGTGGGCAACAGATTAGCGTGCAAGCCTCCCTGCCGCCCGGAGAGGTAAAGTCACCCGCTAATAGTCAGTGGGAGAAGCTTGTTCCTGCGCAGCGCCCCGCTGACATCCGACTCTGCATGATGGAGGCGCCGACGGAACAATTATCAGGAAGTAACGCCGGCTGTCAGACGGGAGACTGTATGAAGATGCCACCTGTCAGCACCTGGCACACACTGTGCCCTAATGATGCCAGCGAGATCAACAGATGAAGGACAGGCAAACACACGGCCGGGCAGCGCCCGCTAACACTTACTGCATGCCCAAGCTGCAGTAGTAGACCCAACCTGTAGACAGTGAGGGCGCTGTTTCTGATGGGAGCCAGGAGGCCCCACGGTGGCAGGCTCAACTGTGGGCGGCCTGAAGGTCTCGCAGTCTCCATATCACATTCTAGTCGTGGTGGATAGAGAGTCGGCCCATCTGGAGACCCCTTATATTAGCAGAGGACCCCGATAATGGTGGGTGTTGCCCAAGCTATGCTGGATGCAGCTGAGGTCAGACCAGCCCGATGGCGCTTCCAAGAGGCGGCACTGCTAACTGCAGGGTGCCTGGGACCACCTGCGGGTGTCCTACTTTAACCGAAATTACCCAGGTTTGTACCTTAACCCCTGCATGACCGGCCCATTTTTTTTTTCTAAACTGGATTTTGTTTCAATTAAACTTTAATTGACACAATTTTTTAGAACCTTCAAGAAGCGATGGTTTGATTGCTAGAATAGTACACCGCATTACTCAGGCGCTGCGCCTATGGGAGCCGTCTGCTCGGCTGCAGGAGGTGGGATCTAGTGGGCAGAGACCCCACTGGTACATTGCGCTTACATTGTGGGGTGCCGACAGAAGGATACCATTCCCCCTGGCATCGGCTCACAGGCTGCAGTTGATTGCTATGAACCATGGAAGGGGTTAAACTGCCAGGCCGTGAGGTTTCTCTGTTCCTGGCAGTTAGAGCAGGAGCCGGGCTGTCGGTAGTCAGTCAAGACACCGCCTTCGGGTGCATTCACATGGGCGAATGTTATACTGGTCCGAGAAACTTGGCCCCATATCGCTCGTAAGACTGAGGCGCTCACTGCAAGTACGCTGCGATTTGGGAGAAAGTCACATAGCTGAAGACGCGGGGTGGTTACATGTATGGAGGGGAAAAAGGCACAGGGGCGTCTGCAAATGGATTTAGGCATGCGGATTTGTTTTGCAGGCCTTTTGACCCAGAAAACAAAATCGCAGCATGCTCCATTGTTGTGCGGTTCCCACACGGACAGCTTCCATTGAAGTCAATGGGAGCCACCCCATCCGCAGCGGACACTGCAGACACTGCGGAACGGACGCGGATCAGCGGGAAAGCAGGAGATTAAAAAAAAAATCTGTACAGCCCATGTCTGACGGCACGCCGAGCGGACCATCCACAGTACAGATGACCCGGAAGTGGAGAGGGCCACGTGGACAGCGCTGACTTCCTGCACAGGAACGTAGGGTCCTCAGCTGGACAGGGTGGGATCCCGCTGCGGGCTCCTGCCTGTGGGATTGGACCCGCCCGTGGGCATTGGGGCCTAAATCCATGTGTAAGCTGAAGACTGCGGAAGGATGATAATCTTAGGATGCCAACACATATTGGCTGACAGTCATTTCACGGCCTCCGTGGAGGCGGTCACCGCTAGAACCGCTCTGGTGGCGACGTATTTTCTACGGAAGCAAAACAATTGGGCCGTGAAATTGATCGAAAGCCCCCCACCAGACACACTCAGGAGTTGGTGGGTTCGGGTGACAGAGCATACCGCGGTTTTTATTACGCTAGCGGATAACGCAATTCGGATGCATGAGTGAATGAAAAAGCTAAACCGTTTGTGCTTTTCAAGGCCTGCATTTCGCCCCGGATCCTCCGCAGTTGGCATCCGCCCCCCTGAGCCCGGCCTAATGTGTATGGAGACTATAAAGGGGTTCTCCCAACCTCTCCTGAGGATAGGTTATCAAAAGCAGATGGTTGGGGGTCTCCCACCCAGGACCCCCTGCCAATCAGACACCTTAAAGCAGCAGTGGGCCAGCCGGCTCAGAATGCTGTCAGCAGCACAACGTGGCGGTATGGTAGTCCAGCGCTCTCCCATTGACTGCAATAGAAGCGTATAGTACCGCCATACCGGGCCACCGCACTGCTTATGGAGTGTGGAGCCCTCCGGATGGCCTGCAGCTACTTCACATCAGTGGATGAGTGTAGGTCCTGGGCGGCAGACTCCCACCAATCTGCTACTGATGACCCCATCCTGAGGAGCGGAGATCATTAGTAACAAGTGACCAGAAGACCCCCTGGAAGGTTTACTGATGGGGAACCCGAAACTCCCTCCGACAGTTGGGTAATTAAAGCACTTCACAGCTGAATGGAGCCCCGGCACCGCTGCGGATGCCATTTGGGGGTGTTTTCAGGAAGGGCCTCCTTTTGCACCCCGATGGTTTTCATACCTGGCAGCTCAGTTTAATAACAGGATGGTGAGTGATCGGCGCGCTCCGTACCGGCAGAAGTAAAACCGCGTCCTCGGAGGAAGAGTTACACATCAGCGAGCGTCGCACTTCTCCCAACCAAGGGCACATTTAAAGGGCTGTGCAGTTTACAACCATTGCATGTGTACAGCGCCGGCGCAGAACCATCTCCATGGTTACAGACTACAAAGGAACCCTGATCCAGCAAGTCAAGTGTTAAAGGGGCACCAACTTGTGGGACAACTTCTGCTCATCTAACAGCTTGTGCAGAATGTCCAGCGGCTTCTCCTGCGGTTGCAGCGGGTGACGGTTGTCTGTGCGCACATTACAGGGGGTTTACGAAGCATTTGGCCAGGAGGTTTCTTAATGTCTAGTAGCCCTGGAAAAGCAGAGGCGCAGGGGCATTCACTTACTGCCTCCCTGCTGATTGGATCAGAGACCGAGCAATCCAGATGGGGAGGGCAAGAAAGTCAGGACAGGGAACTGCTGGCAGAATGCTACACTTGCTACACACCCCTCCCCGAGAATGGGTTGTAAACAGCAGAACAAGAGAAGACATGAAACCGTGCAAACAGCAAATGAGCAAGTAGGGAGAGCCCGGGGTATTGGAGAATACTTGTTGAAAACTCAGGTACACTTTAAAGGGGTTTTCTGACATATTAATGAGTTCTGCTCAACACATCATCAGTATCAAGTCAGTGGGGGGCTGTTTGAAGAAGCTGCAGCACTTGGGTGGGCTCTGCGGCCTCCTTAGGCCAGAGATATTAGATTTCATCACATACCTTTCAGCAGCTCAGTAAATGGGGCCGAGCTTCTATACCAGGCACAGCCCCTATACAGCGTACAATACTGTGCTTGGTTTACAGCGAAGACCCGAGTGCCAAGGCTTCGTCAGACCACTGATCACTGTGTACGGGGCGGCGGACCGCACCGATCGGATGTGCATAACCTGAGGATAGCTCATCAAGTACTGGACAACCCCTTTACGTCTTATTACACAGGCAGGTCATAAATAAACCGATCCTTTGCCCGTGCTACCGAGCGGTGGACAAATGATCAAAGGCTCGTTTGTGGGCTGATCACATCTTTTATGGAGCACCAAAACATAGTTTTGACCAACATCGCCCCTGTGTCAATGGCCGATCACCTGTAGGGGGACGCACGGTCGTACGATCATCTCCCCCATGCCGAAACTAACGTCAATCTCATTTATTGGAACTCCTCCTCCTCTTCTCCCACGACTATAGTGCTTCACTTCGGGACCAACGGTGGTGCAGAAGATCTGAATGGATTTCCTGTGGTTAAAGGGTTCTACGCGATCAGGACTCTTTCTAGCACTTAATTTCCGTTCCGCATGTCCAGAAATGATGGGAGCTCTGAAGGAAGTGGAGGGGCGGCATGAAAAGTGCATACAACCTTGTCTGCTCGCCCCCCCCCCCCTCCGGTGGAGCTGCTTATGTGGAGTTCTCTGGTAGCATCTGTACATCTAAGACGACTGGATGCCCCTGCTGCGCGCCCTCTCCTGCGCGCCCCCTGCTGCGCGCCCCCTGCTGCGTCATTGTGTATTTAAGGGTTTTCTCATAAAAGGGAACAGTTACACAAGTAAATGCAATATTGCTCCAAATATAACTCAGACCAATATGGTGAACCGCAATCACACAACTGTCAATGCGAGGGCGGTGGGTTTTGCAAGGAAAATGCATCGCGGTCCCTACGACTTTCACGCGTTATTTCCATGTTCACGCGAGCGCCAGGCGGAATCACTGCGTCTTCATACGGTCCCATTGACTTTAACAAGATGTCTTTCTGTAATACAGACCCCAATAAGACCGTCTGCTTCTTCATGCAATACAGAGACAAATACACCCGAAGAGCGGGAGATGCGCTGCCGCCTGTGACGATGCAGGCGATGACCCCGTTTTGCTTGCCAAGCAGGGTGTGCGCCGTAGGAGGAGTGCAACCATTCATTGTGGGAGAGGTACAAGTACAGACCTGCACAGGACTTCACCTCCACCGATCTGCATATGACCACAATACATCCTGGGCGACACGTTCTCCGCTCCCATCCAGGTTCACACGGTCAGCTGACTGGCACCGCGGAATGATGAGCTTATCCCCTTCCGAGAAGCCGCTTCACACCTTCTTGTCCTGCAAGTTGCCAGAACTTTCTTATGGTTGCAATGGACTCTGGGAAAGGCCGTGCGGCCACTAATAAGGCCACCAAACCGCTTCTGCGAGCCACTGAAAGTCTGCGAGCCGGCCTAGTTCCTCAGCGGCGCACTGCGTACGCCATTATCGCTGCACAGAGGATGCTCGCAAGCAGGACTCGAGGAAAGTTGGGTGGCAGCCATTCTGCTAGCTTGTCGAAGCAAATGATCATCGGTGGACGCTTTATTTACAGGGAAAGCTGAAGTTTTGAAACCGTTAAAAAATATATATATATTAATTTTTCTAAATTTTTTTTTTTTTAAATCCTGATCCTGGGTTACAGAATGTGTTCTAGACGAGAGCTGCGTTCACAAGCAGCAGAAATCTCCAAGCTCTCCAAAGACATTTCAACCATAAAAGTAGTGCCAGCTCCTAACTGGTATCACGTGGGGTGGGGGTGAGAGGGTGAGGGGTGAAGGAGAGAGGGTGAGGGGTGAAGGAGAGAGGGTGAGGGGTGAAGGAGAGAGGGTGAGGGGTGAAGGAGAGAGGGTGAGGGGTGAAGGAGAGAGGGTGAGGGGTGAAGGAGAGAGGGTGAAGGGTGAAGGAGAGAGGGTGAGGGGTGAAGGAGAGAGGGTGAGGGGTGAAGGAGAGAGGGTGAGGGGTGAAGGAGAGAGGGTGAGGGGTGAAGGAGAGAGGGTGAGGGGTGAAGGAGAGAGGGTGAGGGGTGAAGGAGAGAGGGTGAGGGGTGAAGGAGAGAGGGTGAGGGGTGAAGGAGAGAGGGTGAGGGGTGAAGGAGAGAGGGTGAGGGGTGAAGGAGAGAGGGTGAGGGGTGAAGGAGAGAGGGTGAGGGGTGAAGGAGAGAGGGTGAGGGGTGAAGGAGAGAGGGTGAGGGGTGAAGGAGAGAGGGTGAGGGGTGAAGGAGAGAGGGTGAGGGGTGAAGGAGAGAGGGTGAGGGGTGAAGGAGAGAGGGTGAGGGGTGAAGGAGAGAGGGTGAGGGGTGAAGGAGAGGGGTGAGGGGTGAGGGGTGAAGGAGAGAGGGTGAGGGGTGAGGGGTGAAGGAGAGAGGGTGAGGGGTGAGGGGTGAAGGAGAGAGGGTGAGGGGTGAAGGAGAGGGGTGAGAGGTGGGGGGGGAAATTGCCATGGACTTTCCGCACGCATCATTATACCTGAGACTAAGTAGCAAAGGGGATGAGATTTGAAAAAAAAACACGCTGCCGACAAACGGCACGGAAACAGGCATGCGGCACAGAATTCAAATCCGCAGCACGGCAACTTTGGCGCCGTTTCCGCTGCGGACTTCTCACTATGGGGAGAGATTTCCGCAGTGGAATACAAGCTGAAAGGGACGCTTTGAAGCAACCTTTTTTGCAGCAAAATCTTGTGGAGATCTCCGTCCCGTGGGACCCTAATGAGCCACAGGCTGCAGTGTGCGACGGCCGAGTCTACAGGGGAACGGGAGCCGCCATGCCTACAGGGGAGAGGAAAACAGTCTTATCAATAGGTCAAATCTAGGGCGAAGAAAGTGACCCGCTGGTCTGCAGATAACGAGGCGAGGGGGAGACCGGACTGCTGACGATCCCCGGGGTGAGGGGGAGACCGGAGCACTGACCATCCCCGGGGTGAGGGGGAGACCGCAGCGCTGACCATCCCCGGGGTGAGGGGGGAGACCGCAGCGCTGACCATCCCCGGGGTGAGGGGGGAGACCGCAGCGCTGACCATCCCCGGGGTGAGGGGGGAGACCGGAGCGCTGACCATCCCCGGGGTGAGGGGGGAGACCGGAGCGCTGACCATCCCCAGGGCGAGGGGGGAGACCAGAGCGCTGACCATCCCCGGGGCGAGGGGGGAGACCGGAGCGCTGACCATCCCCGGGGCGAGGGGGGAGACCGGAGCGCTGACCATCCCCGGGGCGAGGGGGGAGACCGGAGCGCTGACCATCCCCGGGGCGAGGGGGGAGACCGGAGCGCTGACCATCCCCGGGGCGAGGGGGGAGACCGGAGCGCTGACCATCCCCGGGGCGAGGGGGGAGACCGGAGCGCTGACCATCCCCGGGGCGAGGGGGGAGACCGGAGCGCTGACCATCCCCGGGGCGAGGGGGGAGACCGGAGCGCTGACCATCCCCGGGGCGAGGGGGGAGACCGGAGCGCTGACCATCCCCGGGGCGAGGGGGGAGACCGGAGCGCTGACCATCCCCGGGGCGAGGGGGGAGACCGGAGCGCTGACCATCCCCGGGGCGAGGGGGGAGACCGGAGCGCTGACCATCCCCGGGGCGAGGGGGGAGACCGGAGCGCTGACCATCCCCGGGGCGAGGGGGGAGACCGGAGCGCTGACCATCCCCGGGGCGAGGGGGGAGACCGGAGCGCTGACCATCCCCGGGGCGAGGGGGGAGACCGGAGCGCTGACCATCCCCGGGGCGAGGGGGGAGACCGGAGCGCTGACCATCCCCGGGGCGAGGGGGGAGACCGGAGCGCTGACCATCCCCGGGGCGAGGGGGGAGACCGGAGCGCTGACCATCCCCGGGGCGAGGGGGGAGACCGGAGCGCTGACCATCCCCGGGGCGAGGGGGGAGACCGGAGCGCTGACCATCCCCGGGGCGAGGGGGGAGACCGGAGCGCTGACCATCCCCGGGGCGAGGGGGGAGACCGGAGCGCTGACCATCCCCGGGGCGAGGGGGGAGACCGGAGCGCTGACCATCCCCGGGGCGAGGGGGGAGACCGGAGCGCTGACCATCCCCGGGGCGAGGGGGGAGACCGGAGCGCTGACCATCCCCGGGGCGAGGGGGGAGACCGGAGCGCTGACCATCCCCGGGGCGAGGGGGGAGACCGGAGCGCTGACCATCCCCGGGGCGAGGGGGGAGACCGGAGCGCTGACCATCCCCGGGGTGAGGGGGGAGACTGGAGCGCTGACCATCCCCGGGGTGAGGGGGAGACCGGAGCGCTGACCATCCCCGGGCCTGAAGAGGTGGTAGATCAAGCATTATGGCCGCCTTCACACTGGCGAGAACATCGGGGCATTTTCGTGCGATGCGAGAAAACGCAGAATTGTGAAACTGGTGCTTTTAACGACTTCATTCCCATTTGTGATGTCGTCTGTCCAGCGATCTTGCGAGTTTTTTTTAAATCACTGCCTGCCGTATCTTTGTGCGTTTTGCCGTTTGTTCTCATTCTCTAAAAGAGGGGGCTTCCTGACAGCTGATGGAGACCCCCTGCCCATAATGGACCGTCCTCCCAGTATACAAGGAATGGAATATGAACCACCATTTTTGTGAAATCCCTTTCTCCACCTTTCTCTCCCGCATTAATCTGTGTGTCAGTCTAAACTGTAGTCTGGTGTTCTATTCCTGGAGTGAGAATGAAGTCAGTGATCCTCAGTACACAGTTTGGCAATCTATCTTCGCCCCCAGGAGCAGCGGATGACATCGGTCTAATGAACACTGGAGGATGTAGAGACACGCGGGCCTCTTCAGGCTGTTCTGCGATCTCCCAGGTAGAGACGTGCCGAGCCGCCGCCTGCCGCAATGGCTTCAAGTTACTTTTCTCATATGGATGCAGCCAATACCACCATTTAGGTCAAAACCCACCCAAACCCTAAAATGTAACCTCACTGCAGCCACCAGAAATGGGCCCGAAGGAGTGCAGCGCCGCGGAGCGCCGCTGATCTCTTAAGTAGGCTTCCAAGACTTTGCTTAGCAGTGACCACAAATGAGAACTGCTGCCCACGCGAGCTTTCAGCAGCCGGACCCCCCCCCCCCCCGTGAGAAACTTTGTTTTGCAGACCATGAAATATGACAAGGGGGTCTTCACCACATCACAGCGTCCTGCGCAACATTTTTTGATTAATACTACTTTTGAAATTGTTTAACGGAAAGACAGCGCCACCTAGTGGCAAATTATGTGCGATTACCTACTATGAGTAACATTTCATGCGGTCCGTTTTACCACACGGACCCGGAAATAAGAATTTCCCCATAAAACTTAACCGCACAGAAACGTATAAATGTTTGGTCGCGAGTAGCGAAAAAACGGATAATCTGCAGCATTCGTAATATAAACCGAGAGCTTATCAACAGATGTCACAGCAGAAAGAAAAAAGCTGCAGCAGAGATTACATGCAGGGAGACTGCAGCGAGTCAATATATTCATGTATAGTTATTAGAGCGCCCCCTTGGTACAGTCCTGGGTAATAGCCGATGTGAGAGATCTCTGTATAGACCCCCTGATATATCTATACATAGTTATTAGAGCGCCCCCTTGTTACACTCCTGGGTATAATAGATGATGGGAGAGATCTCTGTATAGACCCCCTGATATATCTATACATAGTTATTAGAGCGCCCCCTTGTTACAGTCCTGGGTATAGATGATGGGAGAGATCTCTGTATTGACCCCTGATATATCTATACATGGTTATTAGAGCGCCCCCTTGTTACAGTCCTGGGTATAATCGATGATGGGAGAGATCTCTGTACTGACCCCTGATATATTATACATAGTTATTAGAGCGCCCCCTTGTTACAGTCTTGGGTATAATAGATGATGGGGGAGATCTCTGTACTGACCCCTGATATATCTATACATAGTTATTAGAGCGCCCCCTTGTTACAGTACTGGATATAATAGATGATGGGAGAGATCTCTGTACTGACCCCTGACATATCTATACATAGTTATTAGAGGGCCCCCTTGTTACAGTTCTGGGTATAATAGATGATAGGAGAGATCTCTGTACTGACCCCTGATATATTATACATAGTTATTAGAGTGCCCCCTTGTTACAGTCCTGGGTATAATAGATGATAGGAGAGATCTCTGTACTGACCCCTGACATATCTATACATAGTTATTAGAGGGCCCCCTTGTTACAGTCCCGGGTATAATAGATGATGGGAGAGATCTCTGTACTGACCTCTGATATATCTATACATAGTTATTAGAGTCCCCCCTTGTTACAGTCCCGGGTATAATAGATGATGGGAGAGATCTCTGTACTGACCCCTGATATATTATACATAGTTATTAGAGCGCCCCCTTGTTACACTCCTGGGTATAATAGATGATGGGAGAGATCTCTGTATAGACCCCCTGATATATCTATACATAGTTATTAGAGCGCCCCCTTGTTACAGTCCTGGGTATAGATGATGGGAGAGATCTCTGTATTGACCCCTGATATATCTATACATGGTTATTAGAGCGCCCCCTTGTTACAGTCCTGGGTATAATCGATGATGGGAGAGATCTCTGTACTGACCCCTGATATATTATACATAGTTATTAGAGCGCCCCCTTGTTACAGTCTTGGGTATAATAGATGATGGGGGAGATCTCTGTACTGACCCCTGATATATCTATACATAGTTATTAGAGCGCCCCCTTGTTACAGTACTGGATATAATAGATGATGGGAGAGATCTCTGTACTGACCCCTGATATATCTATACATAGTTATTAGAGCGCCCCCTTGTTACAGTCTTGGGTATAATAGATGATGGGGGAGATCTCTGTACTGACCCCTGATATATCTATACATAGTTATTAGAGCGCCCCCTTGTTACAGTACTGGATATAATAGATGATGGGAGAGATCTCTGTACTGACCCCTGATATATCTATACATAGTTATTAGAGGGCCCCCTTGTTACAGTCCTGGGTATAATAGATGATGGTAGAGATCTCTGTACTGACCTCTGATTTATCTATACATAGTTATTAGAGTCCCCCCTTGTTACAGTCCCGGGTATAATAGATGATGGGAGAGATCTCTGTACTGACCCCTGATATATCTATACATAGTTATTAGAGCGCCCCCTTGTTACAGTCCTGGGTATAAAAGATGATGGGAGAGATCTCTGTACTGACCCCTGATATATTATACATAGTTATTAGAGTGCCCCCTTGTCACAGTCCTGGGTATAATAGATGATGGAGAGATCTCTCTACTGACCCGTGATATATTATACATAGTTATTAGAGCGCCCCCTTGTTACAGTCCTGGGTATAATAGATGATGGGAGAAATCTCTGTACTGACCCCTGATATATTATACATAGTTATTAGAGCGCCTCCTTGTTACAGTCCTGGGTATAATAGATGATGGGAGAGATCTCTGTACTGACCCCTGATATATCTGTACATAGTTATTAGAGCGCCTCCTTGTTACAGTCCTGGGTATAATAGATGATGGGAGAGATCTCTGTACTGACCCCTGATATATCTGTACATAGTTATTAGAGCGCCTCCTTGTTACAGTCCTGGGTATAATAGATGATGGGAGAGATCTCTGTACTGACCCCTGATATATCTGTACATAGTTATTAGACCGCCCCCTCCCTTTTAATCCGCCCGGCCCATCGTGTTTTGCTCACAGGATTGTTTTTCATTTGGAGGTGGGTAGATCCGCTTTAGCAGGGACGCCCATACTGTGGAGCGCCCCTAGACTGACGCCTCAGGGGGGCAGAGGGTTGCCATCTGGTCTAATTATTTAACATTAATGACTGTTAAATAAGTTGTCACCTATGAGCCGGCCGGGCGGCAACCCATCAGACATTTCCCTCATTCAGCCAATATCTGCCAGCAACAGTCATCGTTGAGTCTGCGACCCCTCAGCTCTCCCCCGGCATCTGCGTGCAGGGCTGCGTGTATGCTGCGCAAACGCCAGGGGCTCAACAATGGCGGCTGCCGGCAGACCAGGGCTGCAGGGCAAGCTAAATGCCTACTAGGTTGCCACTCGGCTGGAGGTCCAGTGACACTATTACTACTGCGGTCACCAAAAGGGGGTTGCTAGCACTACTGGGGCCACTATGGCGGACGTTATTGCTACGGGGGCCACTGTGGGGAAGGTCACTATTACTACTGGGGTCTTTACAGGATACACTTACTATTGGGGCCACCACTACTCAGTCACCTCAGACAAGTCTCACTGGCTCAAGCATATGTTGGGTATCTGGTGTATTGGTGCTTTCAAATTAGTTTTTTTTTTTGGGAGGGGGGGGAGGTTTGGGGAGCTGCGCCATTTCACACTTGGTCTCAGGCAGCATGCAGGTTTGGGGCCCGCCGCCCTGCGGGTCAGTTTCCTGTCTTGGCTCTTACCTTCCTGCGATCGGCTGTCTCTTTACATTCGGGGTAACACAGCCCAGCGGGTCTCCCTCCGCTGGCACAGGCTTTCATCACCTGTTGATACATTACATGGCATCACCCAACCAGATCCGTGCCTCGCTCCATAGCTGCGTCATCCAACCGTCACCTAGCAACCAGAAGATTGTTCTGCCGTTTATACACCAAAATAACTACAGAACAAAATGTGCCACATCGCGGGTTTGCAAATTCCCTGACTATTCGAGGATTTCACCAACCAGGACAAACTGCTTACGGGCATTTAGATGAGCGATACTGCAGAGCGCCCCCGGCAGGTCATGAATGATGAGGAGGGGCGCGGTGCTTGGCATCCAAGAACAGCAACGTCT
This sequence comes from Eleutherodactylus coqui, assembly GCF_035609145.1. Lineage (NCBI taxonomy): Eukaryota > Metazoa > Chordata > Amphibia > Anura > Eleutherodactylidae > Eleutherodactylus > Eleutherodactylus coqui. The sequence continues at coordinate 9,980,478 of NC_089840.1, forward strand.
GCTGGAGGCGAGTGATCAGCCCAACGACGGGCGCCGAGAAGCGGGTCTCCCCCAACGACGGGCGCCGAGAAGCGGGGTCTCCCCCAACGACGGGCGCCGAGAAGCGGGGTCTCCCCCAACGACGGGCGCCGAGAAGCGGGGTCTCCCCCAACGACGGGCGCCGAGAAGCGGGGTCTCCCCCAACGACCGGCGCCGAGAAGCGGGGTCTCCCCCAACGACCGGCGCCGAGAAGCGGGGTCTCCCCCAACGACCGGCGCCGAGAAGCGGGGTCTCCCCCAACGACCGGCGCCGAGAAGCGGGGTCTCCCCCAACGACCGGCGCCGAGAAGCGGGGTCTCCCCCAACGACCGGCGCCGAGAAGCGGGGTCTCCCCCAACGACCGGCGCCGAGAAGCGGGGTCTCCCCCAACGACCGGCGCCGAGAAGCGGGGTCTCCCCCAACGACCGGCGCCGAGAAGCGGGGTCTCCCCCAACGACCGGCGCCGAGAAGCGGGGTCTCCCCCAACGACCGGCGCCGAGAAGCGGGGTCTCCCCCAACGACCGGCGCCGAGAAGCGGGGTCTCCCCCAACGACCGGCGCCGAGAAGCGGGGTCTCCCCCAACGACCGGCGCCGAGAAGCGGGGTCTCCCCCAACGACCGGCGCCGAGAAGCGGGGTCTCCCCCAACGACCGGCGCCGAGAAGCGGGGTCTCCCCCAACGACCGGCGCCGAGAAGCGGGGTCTCCCCCAACGACCGGCGCCGAGAAGCGGGGTCTTCCCCAACGACCGGCGCCGAGAAGCGGGGTCTTCCCCAACGACCGGCGCCGAGAAGCGGGGTCTTCCCCAACGACCGGCGCCGAGAAGCGGGGTCTTCCCCAACGACCGGCGCCGAGAAGCGGGGTCTTCCCCAACGACCGGCGCCGAGAAGCGGGGTCTTCCCCAACGACCGGCGCCGAGAAGCGGGGTCTTCCCCAACGACCGGCGCCGAGAAGCGGGGTCTTCCCCAACGACCGGCGCCGAGAAGCGGGGTCTTCCCCAACGACCGGCGCCGAGAAGCGGGGTCTTCCCCAACGACCGGCGCCGAGAAGCGGGGTCTTCCCCAACGACCGGCGCCGAGAAGCGGGGTCTTCCCCAACGACCGGCGCCGAGAAGCGGGGTCTTCCCCAACGACCGGCGCCGAGAAGCGGGGTCTTCCCCAACGACCGGCGCCGAGAAGCGGGGTCTTCCCCAACGACCGGCGCCGAGAAGCGGGGTCTTCCCCAACGACCGGCGCCGAGAAGCGGGGTCTTCCCCAACGACCGGCGCCGAGAAGCGGGGTCTTCCCCAACGACCGGCGCCGAGAAGCGGGGTCTTCCCCAACGACCGGCGCCGAGAAGCGGGGTCTTCCCCAACGACCGGCGCCGAGAAGCGGGTCTTCCCCAACGACGGGCGCCGAGAAGCGGGTCTCCCCCAACGACGGGGGCCGAGAAGCGGGTCTCCCCCAACGACGGGGGCCGAGAAGCGGGTCTCCCCCAACGACGGGGGCCGAGAAGCGGGTCTCCCCCAACGACGGGCACCGAGAAGCGGGTCTCCCGCAACAACGTAGGGCAAGAAGGGTAAGGGCCAACCGCTCAGCCATTAAGAAGCTCAGAGCCCGCGTTCTCCTCACCGGCCGCAGCGGGATTAGGGCTTCTACGTCCTTCTTGTTATGGGAAGAGACGCAGAGAGGAAACTGACTTCGGTCTTTGGAAGCCGCCATATTGGAGCTTTCAACAAAATCGCGCATTCATCGTCTTTGCGCCAAGGATTACAAGTCTTGCTACGATGACATTACTGCTATCTCGATCCAAGGGCCACCAGTAGACTGTTAAGGGCCCGTTCCCTTCGGAGCGGCAGTGAAACGCTGGTGGAAGCGGATGACAGAACGGATTTCTGTTTTGTAAAAGCAGGAAAACCTCATAAAGCCTCCGGGAATCCGCTGTAGTCATCGCGACGACCCGGAATATAAGCGTTCATATACTTATACCACAAGGTTAACCCTTCGTGTCGCCCAGCAAAAAAATATTTAAATACGTTTTATGTTCTCCAAATTGGTTCCTATGAAAACTAGAACCCGAGCGGCAGAATACGAGGCGCCAGACGGCCAAAAGTGACGGGAAAAAGGTAACAGTAATGACCGACGGACGATGAAAGAGGACCGATGTACTGGTTCTTGAGGCTGAAACTGTCACTACGGGATTAAAAATGGACTTATGGCGACTTCTTTGCGCAAATATTTACATGATACAAATCTAAATTGATTTACATTTACACTGATTTATGGTAATTGCAGAAGACGTCTCCAGGAGGGTTTTCCCAATTGTAATATGACAGTTTGCGGATTAAAGGCAAAGAGCCATCAGAGAGCGACCCAAATGTAGAAATGACGGTTTTAATTGGAAAAAAAAACATTGAAAAAAAAATCTGCAATCCTGCAGTTCTCACACTGACCAGTAGGCCTAGTATTTAACACTTCAAGTTCTGTAGAGAAAACATAACATCAGTCATCTCATCATCATCACCGGCAGGATTACACTGAGAGGTGACACTTCTATATAGATAACACAGGATCCACCATTCCCAACAGGTGAGGTCACAGCTCACCTCCTCCCCTCCCTGCACACAGACTATTATTAGGCTTAATAGCCAAACACTTCCTGCTCTGTAGAGAAAACGTCTCAGCTGTCATTTCATTATCATCACAGGCAGGATTACACTGAGAGGTGACATTTATATACAGATAACACAGGATCCACTGTTCACAATAGTCACAGCTCACCTCCTCTCCTCTCTGCACAGGCAGGATTACACTGAGAGGCGACACATATAGAGAACATATGATCCACCGTTCACAATAGTATTGCAGTTTTGATGTTTCCTTTCTAGCCTCCGGCATGGCAGCTCTGGGTGATAACCCATTGGCAGCCCCTAATCATGCTGCGGGGTTTGCTGATGTTTAGTTGCTCTGTCAACTTCGACAGTGGCATCTAAAAAATAGTTAAACTGCCATGATCAGAGCCAACTGTGATTGCGTCAATTACCGGCGGTTGCAGCTGTCAGATACAGCTGATAGCTGCCGGTATGGAGCGGCACACTTCAGGAGCGCAGGACGTTTGTATGAGTTGGGCGGTCCTGAAGGGGTTAACGAGGTTGTCCAAGTCTCCACTATTGATGAACCAGAGAAGGGCTATAGAGATGAACCACAGACAGAGCATTGGTTGGGGGCAGATTCTGGGGGGGGGGGGGGGGGGGGGGGAGGGGGGGACAGACTGCCTTGGAAAAAGATAAATAAGTTGCCCCCCGCAGCACAGAGGGACGCAGCACTATATATAATGTGACGTATCTGGCGGGTCGGGCCGTCATTAGCTTTGGGCAATGTCATGATTGAAGCAGACACATGTAGGTCACAGGGGGGCCGGAGACAGGGGCATAAATATATCCCGAACGATGTATCTCCACTTCCATATTGGTGACCCGCGTCCTGGTAAGACTGACTAGAATATATGGTGGAACTATGTGTTGTGTGTCCACAGACGTCAGCGGGCACACGACTGCTAAAGCCAGAAGTGGCGAAGCAAACGGGAGGCATCCCGGGGCTTCAACACCGAAGTTCATACAGAAGAGTCTGATAACGCCAATGGGAAGCTGGAGGACCTTCTAGGTGACCCCCGGTGGTAATGGTGACCATTCTGAGCAGCTAATGTGATTGCAGAAGTCAAACATCGATCCGCTGGGGGCAATAAAAGTCTACGAAGGCTTTTATGCAGATATTTCGCAGGTTGAGGGGTGTACACATTTTTTGTGCCCCCTGTCTCTGGATGACAGACAATGAAACAGTTGGAGCTGCTGGCGCTTGTCGGACGATCAGACGCTCCTCTCTACTGGTGGTCTGTAGGGGGCGTCCTAAGCCCGGTCACCTTGTGTGCCCTCATCCACTGGTCCCAACACCCCCTAACAATCTGGACAGATGCTCCTCTCTACTGGTGGTCTGTAGGGGGTCCTGAGCCCAGTCACCTTGTGTGCCCCCATCCACTGGTCCCAACACCCCCCAACAATCTGGACAGATGCTCCTCTCTACTGGTCTGTAGGGGGCGTCCTAAGCCTGGTCACCTTGTGTGTCCTCATCCACTGGTCCCAACACCCCCCAACAGTCTGGACAGATGCTCCTCTCTACTGGTGGTCTGTAGGGGACGTCCTAAGCCCGGTCATCTTGTGTGCCTTCATCTACTGGTCCCAACACCCCCTAACAGTCTGGTCTGGGGGCCGGTGGGGGACAATTCATGGATACGACCATCCAGCTTCTCACATCCCAGTAATGCGCCCCCCTCTGGTAACGGGGTGAAATCTCTTCTCTGCGTCGTAGAGGCGTCTAGTGGCCAACAAGCTCCACACAAGCTGAAGAAGAGGCCACTGCGCACAAGGAGCCTCCGAGAGCCTCTTATAGGTCAAGGGGGGGGAACCACTTTTAGGGCCTCCGGTGACAAGACCGTTCATCTAATCACCACAACTCTCATCATTACAGATCTGTCTGAGATGGAACCGCAGGACGAGTTGTACAGGAAATCGACACCTTCTTCTGGCTGCTGGATTCTTTGACGAAGAGTATATATTCTATTCCATTATAGGTCTACATATATAAACCCTCTCATGTGAGATAAGTACCGGAGGTCTATGCGATGCTGAGCACATGGTGATCCGTCCCAGCCGTCCCCGTGGGCTCGCATTCTATTTCCCATCTGTCACACTATAATGCAGATTTTCCACAGCAGGAAAGTTTGCATCAAAACCTCAACAAGATAAAAAAGCATCAAAGTCCCCGTGGGTGTCCGTCTGCATGAGGATCTCTTCAATGAAAGGGTGAAGCTGCGGATCCACCTCACCATATACACCAATGGCATGGATCCTGATGCATTTATTGCCCGCGCCGACATCACAGACGTGCGGTTACACCTACACCAATATGGCGGTCTCCAATAACAACTGTATTCTCTCAGGCCTGCATCACGGGCCCCTAAGCCAGCCAGCCCCCCGGAGCCGTAGTCTGCTGATGGCGGCCACCTTCTGGCTCCGCTTCATGGCCCTTACAGACGGGCCGAGGATCTCACGATTCTCGTTCGGCCGGTTTAGACTGTGCAGCCCTCGGGCCCTTACCATGCAGGGCTTCACGTTACTATGTAAAAGACGGACCAATCAGAGTGTGAACGGCACGATAAGCCCCCCAGAGTCGGCGCTGGTTAGAATGCCGGCCGGAACAAGCGAGAACGTCACAATCCTCGTCTTCAGTCATTCTGCCGCGTTTAAACTGAATGATAATCGTTCCGTCTACGTGGGGCATTAGTCGTGTCGTAAAGCCTCTCGATAGCATGGACACGGACTTCTAGGGAAGTCGCCTTCCAACAGGTGGCGCTGTGGAGGTACTTCTCCATCCCTACTTGGGATGTGGCGCACACTACAGCTTACATAACCCATGCATCCTGCTACGATGTAACTAAAGCATCCCATGCCAGAGTTACATAACCGCCGCACGCAGGACCGCCGATTCATTCCAGCACAATGCTATAGCTGGGGGCCTTCAATAGCGAGCGGCGCGGTAACGGTATGACGCTAGATTACACAACGTAGAAGTAACGTGCTGCTGAAATGGAGAATACTATAAAAACAGCAAAAATAAGTAACAAAGCAACGTATTATACAAAAGAGAGAAAAACAACAAAACACTGAACATTCTAAACTCCTAAATAGTCGGAAGCCAATTATCCGGCTCGGAGAAAGCTGCGGGAACAGAGAAGTGAGTGGGCGGACCTACAAGCTGAAGGCTCAGTATCTGTCAGCGAGACGCTCGGATCTTTCTGCACTTCTACAGCGATAGTCGTTATGTGATGCAGCTGATACTTGCAGCAGGGAAATACATCTGTTCCTGGGAAAGCCGAGTACGGATCTGACCGGCGCTACCATCTAAGAGCAGACCCGTCATCACCTGAACTAAGTCTACGGGACGGGGGCTGAGGGGTCCGGGGGCTACTTTTTATTATTACCCAGCTCCCCATTCTCTTGCTGTCAGCCCTTAAAGTTGGCAGGCGGTCCGCGCATCGGGCTCCTCTCTGCAGTTAGGGGGCGCACACACTGTCCTCTATTGGGGGGAACCGACTGCAGAGATGAGTCCAACACACGGACCACCGGCTGACCGCGAGGGAACGGCGAGCCAAATAAGGATAAAAAGTACACCCGACTCCTCGGCCCGGGTCCTAGAAGCACACGTGACTCATAGGTGTCGAAAGGTTCCCTTTTAAGGAGTTGTACCAAGATCCCACAGGACATCCACAGGACAGGGCAAAATCTGTTGATCGTGGGGATCTCACCAATGAGAAAGGGGATAACTTTCAATCTTGGTACAACCTATTTAAAGGGGCTATGCCAAGATGAAAAGTTAGCCCTTACCCTGTGGAGGGCACATTGCTGCTCCATTTATTTCAATGGGAGCAGCGGTAGCTGGCAGACACTTGTGCCAAGCATACATGTGCCAGGAGAGGTCAATCACAAGACAAGGCGTGGGGTTCAGAAGCATGAGAAGAGAGCCAGGACCAGTAAGTGTGCGGCCCACCCATCAGACCGGCGGCAGGGAATTCGCAGACAGCCCCCTTGGCTGAAAAACTGCCAACTGCTGATATCGAAGGACTGGCGGTAGTGTAAGCTCCTGGGACGGCGGGCTTACACTGCTCTGATCGGCGCCCCCTAGGCTCAGG